>NC_073391.1:1387500-1542743 GCF_028641065.1 Leucoraja erinaceus
AAAGCCAGCAAGGATGGTCTGATGGTCACCAATGAGGTAGATAGTTGATCAGAACTGCTCTCTGGTTGTGGTAGGATGATTCAGTTGCTTGATAACAGCTGGGAAGAAACTGTCCCTGAATCTGGAGGTGTGCGTTTTCACACTTCTATACCTTTTGCCTGATGGGAGAGGGGAGAAGAGGGAGTGGCCAGGGTGCGACTCGTCCTTGATTATGCTGCTGTCCTTGCCGAGGCAGCGTGAGGTATGAATGGGGTCAATGAAAGGGAGGTTGGTTTGTGTGATGGTCTGGGCTGCGACCACAATTCGCTGGCCAAAAGAGAAGGATGAATGTCCTAATTCTCCTGCAAGATGTAACATTTCCAAATGGGACGGCTGCATCAGTACAGATCAGCTATTTCAGAAAATTCAATGAAGAACACGAGAGCCATTTATCATTTACCTTGAATGTTTGAATGTTTGTCAAAACCAGAAACATTTTTGAAGCTATGGACAAAAATGTTGAAAACCAAAGTGCAGTATTCCATAAGCGAAAGAAGGCAAAAGGTATAGAAATGTGAAAACACACACCTCCAGTTTCAGGGACAGTTCCTTCCCAGCTGTTATCAGGCATTGAATGAACCTATCACAACCAGAATGCATAAGACCTGGAAGAAAGAGTTTTAGTCAGCTCTATCTAACCGGTTGCAATTGCTAAATGCACTTGATGCCCATTTTAAAGGAGCTGTCAAAAAAAATTAAAGTCACACATGATGCATTTTTGTAAGTCAAATAGAGGGGAAAGACATATATGGCCAATGTTAGGCCACTAATAAAGTGCAACACCAGTCAGCAGAGCGTTGAAGAAGGCCGTCATTATTGGCCTTCATTGGTGGGGCATCGATGACTGTCCAATATATAACTTCGGCCAAACTTGGAATAGTGCATGCAGTTCTGGCCAGCACTCAATAGGAAGGATGTGTTTAGACTGGAGTGAGTCCAGAGGAGATTCCCCAGATTGGAGGTCCTTAATTACAGGAGACATTGGACATTGTTTCCTTGTGAGTGAAAGAGGCTGTAATGCCAGGGAAAGTGGGGAATCAGATACAATTACTATGTTTCAGAGGTATTAAGACAGTTATTTAAATGCATAAGACCTGGAAGGATATGACCCTAATGCTGGGAAATGGTGTTGGTGTAGATAGTGTCAAAAGCTGAACATGGTTATGGTGGGCCGATGGGCTGCAGTGGGCCAAAGTGGCTTCTTCTGAGCTGGATGGCTCTACGACTCTACGACATCTATCCAGTGCCATGAACCAGAGTTGCTACATGTACTCAGATGCCAAAGGAAGTGATTGCCAATTACATAGACAAGGGCCACTGACAGGAACAAGCTTTACTGTGTTGACATTCAGAACAAGTGCTGAGAGGACATTAGGTGCACTATTGGTGTCCTGATAAGGTTGGCCTTCACCTGGAAACTGAGGGAGAACATTTGAGGCAAGATAACCAATTTAAATGCCTGGCCTAGTGCCAGAGAGGATGAAGAACAAGCAGACAGGTTCTCCTTGCCCTCCAGCACCACTTACAGTGAAATGCAGGTAAGAGACAGTGACCAAAGTGAAGCACAAAACACATTGGAAGATGCTGTGAGGTTCATCAGGTTTAATCTCGATCTTGGGTGTCGCTAGTGTGGAGTTATAGAATCATACAGTGTGGAAGCAGGCTCTTTAACACAATTTGCCCACACCGACCAACATGTCCCATCTACACTCGTCCCACCTGCCTGCGTTTGGCCCATATCTCTCTAAATCTATCCAATCCATGTACCTGTCTAAATGTTTCTAAAATGTTGCGATAGTACCTGCCTCAACTTACTCCTCCGACAGCTCGTTCCATACACCCACCACCCTTTGTGTAAAAAGCTACCCCTCAGGTTCCTATTAATTCTTTTCACCTTCAACCTCTGTCATCTTATTCTTGAATTCCTCTGAAGAAGGGTCTCGATCCAAAACGTCACCCATTCCTTTGATACAAGATCCTGCCTGCCCGCTGAGTTACTCCAGCATTTTATGCCTATCTTCGGTGTAAACAGCATCTGCAGTTCCTTCCTGCACAAGAGACCTTACCCAATCTATTCCTCTCATGATCTTGTACACAATGCTATGAGTTTCCATTCTCCAAGTGATCACGTGGGTTCTCACAGTTGCTATGGTTTACTTGCATGTTGCAAAGACTGGCTGGCATTAACTGGTTAGTGGAAATTTCCACTTAAAACTCACGGGAGGCCAATCAGCGGTGAATTGATGGATTTGTGAAAGAAGCACTCTCTTACTGGGAGGGCAATGGGGAAATGAGACTGACATGGTTGCTGTGGGAGCTTGATGGGCTAATGTTGTGAGGAAATATGAAATAATTATGAAATATGAAAAATACTACATGAAAATTACTCAAAGAGAGCAGCTGTGGAGGAGTGAAATTGCACGATAAATCCTACAAGAGCTAAGAGAATGGAAGCTGCCATATGTTGGCTCTGGAGAGGGTCCAGAGGAGGTTTACACGAATGATGCCAGGAATGCGTGAGTTAACATATGATGCGTGCTTAACGGCACTGAGCCTGTACTCGCTGGTGTTTAGAAGGAGAGGGGGCTTCATTGAAACTTACCGAATAGTGAAAGGCCTGGACAGAGTGGATGTGGGGAGGATGTTCACACTAGTGGGTGCGTATTGCACCAGAGGGCATAGCCTCAGATTAAAAGGACGTTACTTTAGAAAGGGCAGGCAGCATCTCCGGAGAGAGGAATGGGTGATGTTTAGGGCCAAGTCTGAAGAAGGGTCTCGACCCAAAACGTCACCCATTCATTCTCTCCAGAGGTGCTGCCTGTCCCACTGAGTTACTCCAGCTTTTTGTGTCTATCTTCGGTTTAAACTAGCATCTGCAATTCCTTCCTACACATACTTACTTTAGAAAGGTGAGAAGGAATTTCTTTAATCAGAGGGTGGTGAATCTGTGAAATGCATTGCCACAGAAGGCTGTGGTGGCCAAGTCATTAGGTATTTTTAAGGTGGAGATTGACAGATTATCAAATAGTACACGTGTCAGTGGTTGTGGGGAGAAGGCAGAATGATGTGGTTGAGAGGGAGAGATAGATCAGCCATGATAGAATGGCAGAGTAGGCTCAATAGACCAAATAGCTAAATTCTGCTCCTTTGACCTATGAACTTACAAGAAGTTGACAAACGTGTGAATGATATTCAGCACATGAGGAAAGGGTTCCAGGCATGGGAAACCGCAACATTTCATGATTATCTCTTGAAGGTCCTACACAGTTCCAAGCAATGATTTTGCAAAGGGAGGGATATGTGGAAGCTCAGTGGGAATCTGAATCGAGGATAAAATTAAAAACGGACAAAACAAGAGAATATGGATTTAGGATAAGGGGGAAGAGTTATATAGGGATTTTGAGGCATGCTTTTTTCACCCGTAATGGTGGGTATCAGGAATTCACCGCAGAATGGTAGAAGTGGGAACTCCGACAGCATTTACAACATCCCTTGTATTCCTTAGGCATTTTCCTTATTATCAAGTAACATCAAAATACATTTATTATTTATTTTTATGTTACTTGATTGTAAGGAAAATCCATTTTGTTGTCTCTTGTGAGATAATGACAATACATTGAATACAATCAATTAATCATTCATTGAAGGATAGTGGCCAAGTGCTGGGAGATAGACTTAATGAGGAAGGGTGTCCACTAGTCTGCATCTGTGTGGTGGGCTGTATGGTCTTTGTTTATTCCTTGATTAACATTTCTAATGACTGCAAAGCTTTGGGATGCTAGCTTTGGAATAAAGGATCTGCAGTCATGTCTGGATGAATGAAGTCTGGCAGAAAGCCTTGTTATTATATGTCTTGGAGACCTAAGTGCAATTGGAGATGGTGCTTACATTTTGTGGTAGCAGAGTACTGGCACCTGCAGTCTAAATGACTGAACTGAAGTGACCCAACAACACTAATATGAAAACATAAGTAAAAGACTTGAAATATGACCACGAGTTTATTTTGGGAAGTCCAGTTTGGGATCATGACTACTAGTTCAATAGGTTTGCAATATCCAACAAAGGGCCATTCATCTAAGGCTTTTGCATGGTGTTTCGTGAAGAAATATCCATTGAATCCTCTGAATCTGAAGATGCAGGAATGAGAGTATCTATCCACCAGTTTTGACTGGTGTAACCAGACTGGAATGAACAAGTTAGAAGCCTGATAGTTCTGTGTTTAGTTTAGTTTATTGTGTTTATTTAGTGTCTCGTGTAACGAGGTACAGTGAAAAGCTGTGGAGAGGAGAGGGAATGGCCATTGATTATGCTGCTGGCCTTGCTGAGGCAGCATGAGGTATAAATGGAGTCAATGAAAGAGAGGTTGTTTTGTATAATGGTTTTGGCTGCGTCCACAATACACTGCAATTTCTTGTGGTCTTGGATGGAGTTGCTCCCAAACCAAGCTGTGATGCATCCCGATAAAATGCTTTCTGCGGCACATCAACCTCAGAAGAGTTAACAGTGGACAGATGCTCGTCTACAAAAGAAGACACAAAGTGCTGGAGTAAATCAGTGGGTCAGGCAGCTTATATGGAGAATATGGATAGGTGATGTTTCAGGTTAGGACTAAGTTTAAATTGGAGATTCTTTAAAAGTCAGTGCTTGAATTACATATCTGTCTGAAAATTTGAGGAGTTGTCAATGAAATAAATTGTCACCCATGAAGTTATTGGTGATCATAAAATTCCTGAAAGGGATCAAATATTTACAAATAGAATGGGAAAAGCTGCGTGAAGAATGCCCAACATTATGGTAGAACATAGACACAAAAAGCTGGAGTAACGCAGCCGGACAGGCAGCATCTCTGGAGAGAAGGAATGGGCGTTGTTTCAGGTCGAGGCCCTTCTTCAGACCCAAAGAACATCTCAACCCAAAACGTCACCCATTCTTTCTGTAATAATGATAAAGGAAACAGGCCATTGTTAGCTGTGTGTTAGATGAAAACGAGCTGCAGACAATGAGACAACTAGACGCTCCACAAATCCAGTTATATGGATACATTCTAATATCGAGGTGAGAATAAAGTGTTTGATTTTTTCCAAAGCAAGAAAGGTGTCTGCCAGGATGGCAATACATATGGAAGTGACAATGATCAGATATACAACTTACTAGAGGATCCTGAGGGAATCGACACTGCTGTACAGGATGTGAGCAGAATGAGACACAGAATCTGAGAGATGTCTTGAGATTCTTGGGAGATGCATCTAGCTGCATCACACAACTCCAGTGCAAGCATGTAGGAGGTGGCAGACATGCCCAAACTGTTGATCAGGTCTCAGGATTGAAATGTTTAGCACTATTATTCCACTTGAACCTGACTGAACGGCTACCATCCGTTGCCCTAACTCCAATACGCATGAAGTGCTTTGAAAGGCTGGTCCTCTCCCACATCAAATCCAGCATCCCTGCCTCACTGGACTCTCATCAATTTGCATACAGGGCAAATAGATCCACAGAGGATGCCATCTCTCTGGCTTTTCACACTGTCCTGACTCACCTGGACAGACAGGGCACACACAGGAGGATGCTCTTCATAGACTACAGCTCTGCCTTCAACAAGGTCATCCCCACCAAGCTCACCACCAAACTTCACCAGCTAGGCCTCAGCTCGTCGATATGCGACTGGATCCTGAATTTCCTGACGGAGCGACCGCAGGCAGTGAGACTGGGCCCGCACCTGTCCTCCACTATCACCCTGAGCACCGGCACACCACAGGGCTGTGTACTGAGCCCCATGCTCTACTCCCCCTTCACTCACGACTGTGTTCCTGTATTCAACACCAACACCATTGTCAAGTTTGCAGGCATAGAAATATAGAAAATAGGTGCAGGAGTAGGCCATTCGGCCCTTCGAGCCTGCACCGCCATACAATATTATCATGGCTGATCCACAGACGACACAACGGTGATTGGGCAGATCACCAACGGTGATGAAACAAAATACAGAGCGGAGGTGCAGAACCTGGCGGACTGGTGCTCATGTAACAACTTGTCACTAAACACCTCCAAGACCAAGGAGCTGATTATTGACTTCAGGAGGTCCCATAATGGAGAATGCACCCCAATTCCGGTAGGCGGCGCGGCTCTGGCCAGCAGCGGCCTCTGCAGTCTGTCCGCGTTTTTATTATTTTTTGTCTGTGTTTTAATGTAGTTTTTTTGTTATTTTTTGTTGGGGTGTGTGTGTGGGGGGGTGGGGGTGGGGTGGGAGGGGAGGGAAACTTTTTAAATCTCTCCCTGCACTGGAGACCCGACCTTTTTCTCGTCGGGTTTCCGTTGTCGTTGAGGCCGCAACGAGGAGCGGCCTCCAACAGGAAGAAGCCAGGGACTCAGGTGCTACTCACCGTCGCGGGGCTGGCCGAGTCCGGAGCGGTTGGAGCGGTGGAGGAGCGCTGCTGCTGCTGCTGTCGCTGCTGCTGCTGCTGCTGCTGAGTCGGAGGCTGCTGCTGAGTCGGAGGCTGCTGCTGCGGGTCTGCGGACAGCGGCACCGGGAGCCCGCGGATCCCTGGAGAGAGACCGCTTTTCGGGGCTCCTGCAACGGCGAATTCTCCCGCCCGAGTTGCGGGGTCGAAGAGCTCCTAGAACGGGGCCTAACACCATTGCCCCGCGCGGCTGGAACGGCCGCGGGACTTTACGAGCGCACACCGAGGGCTCCAACACCAAGACCCGGTGTGCGACCTCGCACCACCCGGCGTGGCTTCAATGGCCGCAGGACAATCGCCATCGCCAGCCGGGGGCTTTGACTTTGACTCTGACATCGGGGGGGGAGAGTGCAGTGGAGAGATAAGTTTTTTTTTTTGGCCTTCCATCACAGCTATGTGATGGATGTTTATGTAAAATGTAATTATGTTGTGTCTGGGTCTATTTGTGTGTAATGTATGGCTACAGAAACGGCATTTCGTTTGGACCTCTAGGGGTCCAAATGACAATTAAATTGACTCTTGACTCTTGACTCTCTCTTGAATCTCCATCTACGGGGACAGTGTGGAGTGAGTGTCCAGTGTGGAGTGAGTGTGTTAGGTTTCTGGGCACACACATCTCAGAGGACCTCACATGGTCCACCAACACCGCTGCGCTGGTCAAGAAGGCACAGCAACGACTGTTCTTCCTGAGAACATTGAAAAAGACTGGTCTGCCCCAACAGCTGCTGACAACCTTCTACCGCTGCACCATAGAGAGCATCCTAACATATGACATCTATGTGTGGTATCTCAGCTGCACGGAGGCGGAGAGGAGAGCTCTTCAGCGCGTCGTCCACAGAGCGTAGAAGATTATTGGGACACAGCTACCAGCCTTGGAGGGCATCTACCACACACGGTGCCTCAGGAAGGCCGTCAGCATCCACAAAGACTCCTCACACCCTTGTAATAGTCTGTTCGAACTCCTATCATCTGACAGATGTTACAAGGCCTTCTACGCCCGCACCTCCAGACTCAGGAACAGCTTCATCCCCAGAGCTATAGCTGCTCTGAACTGGCCCTGCTGAGTGCCCCCCACCCCCACGAACTGAAACCCTCAGATGGTCACGTCGCACAGCGACCCGGCACAAACCTATTTGCACTTTTTACTGTTTTACTGTTTTACTGTTCTTTTGTATAAATCATGTTTCTCTGGGTATCTAAATTTTATTAGTTGTTTAAGTTATGACATCAGATGGAAGCTGCATACCAAATCTCACGCAATGACAATAAAAGATATTATTATTATTATTAAATCCAAATATATACATATATGTCTGTGTCTATTTAAGGTACATAAGCTCTTCATTGTAAATAGACTTACATGTTGATCATCAAACTTTATTGTGTATAAGGTATTTATGTAAATAGCTCCACCTATTTTTACAGTGTTATTCAATCCTTTGCATTCTCTGTGAAGGTGGAAGAGTTGTATAATCCAGTATATTGCTTTGAGTGTTACACGTATGAGCTGTTTAAGCTGTTAAGGGCCGGTCCCACGTAGGCGATTTTTTGGGCGACTACAGGCGACTGCCACAAAACTTTAAGCATGTTGAAATATTTTCGGCAACACTGGCGACAATGTTTTTGCTGTTGAGGGGTTGTCGTAGGTTGCCGCCAGGTGTCGTAGGTGAATTCCATTAAAATTAGTCCCTGGCAGTCGCTTAAGAGTGGTCTAAGTGGGACAGGCCCGTTACCCTCAGGTTTGATTTTGCAATTATGTTACTTTAAGTTTGGTGGAATCATTATTACCTGAAGAAACTGTGTCATATTGTTAATTATTATACCATCGTACATACCAGGTTACGGTTCAGTTTTTGCTTTAGAGATACAGCACGGAAACAGTCCCTTCAGCCCACCAGGTCCACACGCCACCAATGTTCACCCCATACACTAGTTTTATCCTACACACTAGGGACAATTTACAGAAACTATTCAACCAACAAACCTGCACGCCTTTGGAGGGTGGGAGGAAACCGGAGCACCCAGAGAAAACCCACACGGGTTACATGGAGAACAGACATATGTACAGACATCACCTGTAGTCAGGATCAAACTCAGGTCTCTACAACTGCAAATTGGGTGCCACAGGAAATAAAACTCTTTCTTTGATACTTTGTGAGTTATGTGTTCCCACTGTGTGAGTATAAAATGAATGCAACACATTACAAGGGCAACCCTATTTCCTCACAGTAAAATCTAATAAGGATCAAAGGTACAATGTATGGAAAACCTATCTTACTGATAATGGTTGAGCAATACGTAATTATTGCCTGGAGTACTATGCCCTCTGTTATTCATCTCTTTGGAAAGGATCTTGTACATGAACCTGTGATACTTTGACACCTCATCTACAACTATGCACATCCAGCATTGCAGCACACTGTAGAGACTGCACTGAAAATAATAGCCCAAAGTTTGCACTCAGCTCTCTGATACAAAATTGGTTTAAATCGCATTGCAGAGGATTGATCTTAGAATCCAGGTCAACTCAGACATTTAGCCTTGCCAGCAATATAGTTTATGACCCTAACTTGTGCGCAGCCCAATGTGCCAGAAGGAACTGCAGATGCTGGTTTACACCAAAGATAGGCACTGCCAAATGCTGGAGTAACTCAGTGGGCCAGGCAACATCTCTGGAGAGAAGGAATGGGTGGTGTTTCAGGTCGACACTGTCTGAAGAAGTCTGGAGAAGGGTCTCAACCAGAAACGTCACCCACTCCTTCCCTCTAGAGATGCTGCCTGTCCTGCTGATTTACTCCAGCATTTTTTGTCTATCTTCCATACAAACCGGCATTTGGGAGACGGGCAGGATGGGTTTACCGGCAACTGCAGGACTGCAGGACTGCAGGTGAGTGTTCTTGATACTAGATGGAACATTGCCTCATTCAGCCCAGGACACATAGATTCTAGTTAAAACGTTGATGTCTGTTTTGTGAATCCTATTGAGAGTCACACCATCTGGGCTAGTAGCAATATCCTCTCTACATCTCAGATAGATACAAAAAACTGGAGTAACTCAGTGAGTCAGACAGCACCTCTGGAGAAAAGGAATAGATGACGTTTCGGGTCGAGACCCCTCTTCAGACCCTTCTTCTTGACTCACAAACTGGTCAGGTCATGAACGGAACTCTGCAGCAGCCCAAGGATCACCTGTAATTACAGGGAAAATTCCAAGCTATGCAGAGAAAAATAGAACGAATGGTCCATAATGTCATAAGTGATGGGGGCAGAATTAGATCAATTGGCCCACCAGGTGTACTCTGCCATTCAAGCATGGCAGATCTATCTTCTCCTCAAAACCCCATTCACCTGTCTTCTCCCCTGACACTGTACTAATCAAGAATATGCCTATCTGTGCCTTAAAAAATATCCATTGACTTGGCCTCCACAACCTATTGTGGCAAAGAATTCCACAGATTCACCACTGCAGATGTTTGAGATATCTTTCCCTGAATCACGGTTATTCATCTCTTTCTCCTCAAACCACATGGCCGACCCTACCCTCGTTGTGTAAGTGACTCCTCCACCCCTGCAGCTGACGGCTTGAAGACACAAAGTCAGCTGCTTCTTCAGATTGTTGCATCGTAGAAGGAACGGAGTTTGCAAGTTGCTTAGCATCGGCGATCAGAGCACCATAAATGGTCAACTCTGAAGGACGCAGTGTCCGATTTGTGCCTCTAGCTTGCCACTAGACCAATAACCACCATCGCATTTCCCCTCCCTTTCATTTCATCTTACATGACACATTACTTCAATTTATTGGCAGGCTTGGGTGAGCTGACTTCACAGGTGAAGAGGGGACAGCAATGAAAGATAACTGGTGCATGAGATACTGGGTTCCAGAGACTGGTGGCCAGGGTGCAGAATTACTGTAAATAATCGGTGGGTTCTCGTGTACCAACGTGTAGATCACAGAGATATTATTTTCAGAAATGAAATATCTTGCATACATTGTGACATTAATCCTGCTGTAATACTTGAATTAGATGGATATTAATTGTGTACAAATACTGCAGTAGGTCTCTGAGAGATACACTATTAATCACTCTGCTGACTGATGTTAGTCAAACGCACAAAAATGTATTCGAATGAACATTTTCCCCATTCCAGCATTACACACAAGAAACTTCAGACACTGCAAGGAGACGGCCTGATATGGTAAAACAAATGTCATTGCTGAGACAGAAATTTGCCTCGTTAGATCTAACAGTAATACATCTGCTGTCACCAATGTGACATCATTTACAAATATAATGTTATGATTAATATTTATGCTGTCTGCAACATTTGCACAGCTGATTGATGCATAAATTCAGCACATTCTTCCCCTGTCTCATTTCAGTTTCTATCTGAAGTACCAACAGCCGTTACAACCGCAACAGTGCTGCTCCCCCTGTGGATGGACTTATGAAGGTGCGGGCCAATGCTGAGAAACGTCCTCCAGACTTGAACTCGGCAGAAATCATGTTAATACAAGCAAACAGTTTTCAACAAGCCATCGGGAATGCTACATGTGAAGGTCATTGAGTCATTGAGTCACAGAATGATACAGTGTGGAAACAGGCCCTTCACCCCAACTTGCCCACACCGGCCAACATGTCCCAGCTACACTAGTCCCACTTGCCCGCATTTGACCCATATCCTTCCAAACCTGTTCTATCCATGCACCTGTCAAACTGTTCATTTTACTTCGGAGTCATGTGAGTGACTACGTGAAGAAGCCCGCTAGGACGCATGAGTGTCATTACGCTACACGCATTGCGAAACGTCAGACGCGGTGGAAGGACGTTCCCCCGCAGCGGCAATTTGAAAAGCCGCTATTGCAGGTAAGATTTCTTACTCTGCCGTCTTTTTGCCCACTACAGGAGAAAGGCAAAAAGCAAACGAGGGCTGCGACGAAGCTGGTCATGGAGGACCGCGAACCAGCGGACAGCTAGCAAAGCATCCGTCGGCACCAGATCACCCGCAGTGGGATCAGCTGTGCCCGTTGTAGCCGCCGCGCCGGCCAAATCAACGCGGCCGAGCGGCAGGCAAAACACAAAACAAACAGAGTCGTGGACTCGGAGGAGTCCGACTCTGATACACCACGGGAGGCCAGCGACCGAGAGCGCTGGACCCATATGGAATGGTGATTGGAGCATCTGCTCCAGCGTGACCGGCTCCGCGATTTGGAGTCAAGCCACTGTGGGCACTATATCAAACCCACAGCAGCACCTTTTCAAGGGCTGCACAATGTCTCCACCTTATCAGAGGGGAGCACCTCGAGTCAGTTCTGGGCTGACTTGGAAGAGGGGACCGCGGAAGAAAACACCAGGGCATGCATGGGGTGCAGGGTGAAGAAAATTTGCTGGATATGGTGGTAAGCTTCATGCAGCCAGACCAAACAGGGGCAAACCTGGAGCCTAAGCTTGCAACAAGCATTGACTACATGTCACTGAACCAGCTACAGGAACAGGCTGTGCTGGATACAACAGAGGCATTTAAAACCAGGAAACTGCATTTTGCTGAAAGTGCCAATTGTAAACAGCTGTATCCGGAAGCACATCGGGCCACGGGCAGAAGCATGGATGTGGACCGCTTTTTGCCCGTACGGTGGCACCACGGCCATGTCCCAAGGTCAACAGGACGCGCAGGCACTGCTATGCAACACCTCAGCACGAATTAAATAGCATTAGAAAAAGTGCCATACAGCCAACGCTAAATCCAAAATTTGCGGGGCTGTGTAAGTCTGGAGCCACCAAACCGTCCATTCTCCTGTTCGGAGGCAACTTGTCAAAGCAGGTAAAGGAGCTAGATGAAGAAGCCAGAACTTTGGGGTTAATTAAAGGATCAACCCACCCTGCTAAAAACCCACCATAGCCTACGACAACACCCCTACGCACCCACTGGCAGAACTGGTGAAAGTTCGAGGGCTCAGCACTCTAAACATGAGTCTTTTTAGGCCATGGCCCAGGCCGACCCTCCTGGAAGATGCGGGGAACCCCAATAACACCAGCAACCATCCCGAAGAGCCAACCACCAGCACAGCAACGGAAGAACTTCAGGAAGAAGTAGTCCTGCCACTGGTAACAATGGAGGTAGGGGGTCTGGTTCCCCAAATAATATGGGAAGCATGGAGGTTGGGGGAAGACTGTATTAGGTTTTAAATGCATGGAGCATGCTAACATCCGATACTTACGCTCTTAAACAGTATCCAGGGATATGCCATAGAGTTTGTACACCAAAACAGCCCTCCAATTCAACACAAACCAAACCGAGAATTTGTGCTCTCTGATAGGTAAAAAACAGAAGCACAAGTTGAACTGGAGCGACTTTACATAAAAGGTGTAATTCAGACAACACAACACGAACCATTAGAATTCGTGTCCAATATATGTACTAAAACCAAAAAAGATGGTGGTTGTCGCATCATCATAGATCTGACAAATTGAATACATTTGCACAATATATTCACTTCAAAATGGAAACCTTTGTTACTGCTAAACAACTAATTTCCAAAGGGTACTTCATGGCTAGCATCGATTAAAAAAGATGCATACTATTCAGTACCCATACGAGGTGACCACAGACGTTACTTAAAATTTAACTGGATGGGACAACTCTGGCAATATAAAGCGCTGCCAAATGGGCTAACATCAGCCCAGGCTGTACACAAAAATTTAAAAACCAGGCCTAGCGTTTCTACGCAAACGCAAACATATGGTTATGGCATATTTGGATGACATACTCATTGTGGGCATAACTTTGGAATTGGCCATACTAACTGTAACAGCCACAAAAACAGTTCTTTGGGAATAACTGGGATTTATCATCCATCCAATTAAATCTAAACTAACACCGTCCACTACTATGGACTACTTGGGATTCACCATTGATTCAGTTCACAACGGTGACACTACCCAAGGGAAAGGCCAGAGAAATAATAGAGGTTGTAGCAACCTCATTGACATCACAAATCCATCTATCAGATTGGTAGCCAAAGTAATTGGTAAAATGGTGGCTGCTTTCCCAGCCACACAATTTGGATTACATTACCAAAACTTACAGAGAGCTAAAATTCAAGCTCTAAAAATCAATGCTGGTCACTTTAACAGACCTATGAGACTACCAATCCAAGCCAAAATGGAGCTAAAATGGTGGATCGATAACATCTGGCTTTGTTCCAAACCTATCATTGTCAGTAACCCTTCGATGGTACTACAAACGGATGCCAGTGCACTGGGGTGGGGAGCCACCAATACCATCACCAGCTGTGGAGGTAGATGGACAGTGCAGGAAGCATCATTATTACTCACACTGGGCATAAACTACCTTGAAATGTTGGGTGCATTTCATGGACTTAAACTTACACACCACCAGCATGTTAGATTACAAATAGACAATACCACTGTGGTAGCATACATCAACCACATGGGCGGCAACAAATCGATATCATGTGACAATCTCGCTAATTCAATTTGGCAATGGTGCATCCAGAGAAATATTTGGATATCAGCCACTTACCTACCACGGAGACTAAGTTTAGTGGCAGACACCAGGTCACGCAAATTTAATGAAAACACCGAATGGATGTTAAACAAAACAGTGTTTACTGAAATCACAGCAAAATACGGGAAACCGGATATCGATCTTGTCGCATTTAGAAGATATCTAACTATGTTTCATGGGAACCAGACCCTGGGGCAACGGCAACAGATGCATTTTTGCTTTGGGGGAAATGGTTTATTTACGCATTCCCTCCCTCCTGCCTCATCAGTCGGGTATGAAGGAAAATACAACAAGGCTCTGCGTCTGGTATTTGGGAGTACCCGATTAGCCTACTCAACCATGGTTCCCAGTGGTGCAAAACATGGTATTCAAACCATGTATTACAATCCCACACAGACCAGATCTACTACTACATCCCGTGATGGGATAGCCATCCAAGCCATAAAGCTGGAACCTGCTAATTTGTAGAGTTTAAAAACACCACTTCTACAACTGGGACTCACGGACCGGACAGCAAACATCATCTCGGCGGCCCAAAGAGAGTCAACCAAGAAGCAATATCTGGTCTACATCAGAAAGTGGGAAACGTACTACCATAAGAACAAACCACCAACAGAAATATCAACATCCCATCTGTTCTGGAATATCTGGCAGGCCTCCACTATGATGAGCGGCTCAGCTACAGTACCATCAACAGCGCCAGAAGTGCCCTGTCGACATACCTATGGCAAGGGACAGAGCGTTACATGGTAGGGACTCACCCTCTGGTAACCAAGCTCATGAGGGGAATATTTAACACAAACCCCCAAAAAAACAGGTACTCCCATATATGGGATGTAAGCATTGTCCTGAAAGCACTCAGGAACTGGTCACCAGCATCTACCATGTCCCCATACAGACTAACGTTTTAAAAAACAGTCATGGTAATGGCACTGGTCACGGCACAGAGGGTTCAGTCACTGCACAGACTGGACAACATGACCTCCTCACCTGATGATATTACGTTCCATATTTACGAACTAGTAAAACAGAACGGACAGGGATCAGCAGGCCTCAATATCCAATGTAGGTCATACCCTGCAGATGACCGCCTCTGTATAGTTAAACATCTATCACTATACATGGTGAAAACTAAAAACCTGAGAGGCAATGAGAAGGGACTGCTGATCAGCCATAAGAAACCTCACAAAAAAGTGACGGTCCAAACGATCTCGAGATGGCTGAAAAAGGTACTGACGCGGGCTGGGGTGGATACTAATGTGTTCAAATCTCATTCCACCAGGGCCGCAGCTACATCAGCGGCAGTATGACTGGATGTGCCCATGGACCAAGTCCTCGAAGCACCAGGATGGTCAGGGGAAATAACTTTCCAGTTATTTTATAACAAACCAGTGAGAGAGACTGGAACATTTGCAGAAAGAATTTTAAATTCTGTAAATTAATTAAAACCCATAAATAGGGTTATATTTGTGTTAATACATTTTATGATTTCAATAACGAATCATGTGCAATTATGTTAACACTATTCCTCCCACAGTCAAGGCAGACGTGTGCATGGACGTTTCTACAGCATGAAATCACAGAGCTTTGAAGTCTTCACGTAGTCACTCACGTGACTCCGAAGTAAAATAGTAAGATTAAATGAGAACTTACAAGTTTGAAGTTTGATCTGTATTTCATGAGGAGTTACGATGAGGGATTACGTGCCCTCCGCTCCCACCCAGATCATATATACTTAACTGGTACCTCTTCTCTAATCTTACTATGTTTAGTCATTACAGTTATCTGTGATCTCACACCGCTGCTTTGAAGAATGACACGCATGTGTCCTAGCGGGCTTCTTCACGTAATCCTTCATTGTAACTCCTCATAAAATACAGATCAAACTTCAAACTGGTAAGTTCTCGTTTAATCTTACTATTGAGAATGGTTATGAAATAGTTCATTTATGTATTACAACCCTCAAATTTCTTTTTAGTGCATTGACTGTCCCTTGGGTGAAGGATGACTTCCTTCTACTCCTGTTTCTGATGATTCTGAAGTGACGGTTGAATCTTATTCTGACTCAGCCACAGAGGCAGGTACTTCTTATTTAATGGGTCATAGTCATACAGCACTGAAACAGGCCCTTCAGGTTTACCATGCCGACCAAGATGTCCCTTCTATGCTAGTCCCAATTGCCCGCATTTGGTGGATATCCCTCTAAACTGTTCAGATCCCTTCACTTTTTCCACATTTTGTTACGTTACAGCCATTTTTAAATTGATTAAATTCATTTTTTTTTATCATCAATCTACACACAATACCATAGAATGAAGAAGTGAAAACAGGTGTTTAGAAATTTTTGCAAAGTAGTTAAAAATAAATAGCTGTGATATCACATTTACATACGTATTCAGACCCTTCGCTATGACACTCAAAATTGAGCTTCGGTGCATCCTGTTTCCATTGATTATCCTTGAGATGTTTCTACAACTTGATTGGAGTCCACCAGTGGTAAATCAAATTGATTGGACATGATTTGGAAAGGCACACACCTGTCTATATAAGGTCCCATAGTTGTCAGTGCATGTCAAAGCAAAATCCAAGCCATGAAGATGAAGGAATTGTCTGTAGAGCTCCGAGACAAGATTGTGTCGAGACGCAGATCTGGGGTAGGGCATTAAATAATTTCTGCAGCATTGAAGAGCACAGTAGCCTCAGTCATTCTTAAATGGAAGAACTTTGAAACCACCAGGACTCTTCACAGAGCTGGCCGCCCGGCCAAACTGAGCAATCGGGGGGAAAGGGCCTTGGTCAGGGAGTTGACCAAGAACCCGATTGTCACTCTGACAGTGCTCCAGAGTTCCTCTGTGGAGATGGGAGAACCTTCCAGAAAGACAACCATATCTGCAGCACTCCACCAATCAGGCCTTTATGGTAGAGTGGCCAGACGGAAGCCACTCCTCAGTAAAAGGCACATGACAGCCCGCTTGGAGTTTGCCAAAAGGCTTGAGAAACAAGATTCTCTGGTCTGATGAAACCAAGATTGAACTCATTGACCTGAATCCCAAGCGTCATGTCTGGAGGTCACCAGGCACAGCTCATCACCTGGACAATACCTTGCATGGTGGTGGCAGCATCATGCTGTGGGGATGTTTTTCAGCGGCAGAAATTGGGAGACTAGTCAGGATCGAGGGAAAGATGAACGGAGCAAAGTACAGAGAGATCCTTGATGAAAACTTGCTCCCGAGCGTTCTGGACCTCAGACTGGGTCGGAGGTTCACTTTCCAACAGAACAACGACCTTAAGCACACAGCCAAGACAACGCAGAAGTGGCTTAGTGACAAGTCTGTGAATGTCCTTGAGTGGCCCAGCCAGAGCCCGGACTTCACCTTGATCGAACATCTCTGGAGGGACACGAAAATAGCTGTGTATCGATGCTCCCCATCTAACGTGACAGAGCTTGAGAGGATCTGCAGAGAAGAATGGGAGAAATTACCCAAATACAGGTGTGCCAAGCTTGTAGCGTCATACCAAAGAAAACTTGAGGCTGCAATTGCTGCCAAAGGTGCCTCAACAAAGTACTGAGTAAAGGGTCTGAATACTTATGTAAATGTCATATTTCATTTATTTATTTTTAATTACTTTGCAAAAATTTCTAAACACCTATTTTTGCTTCTTTATTGTGGGCTATTGTGTGTAGATTGATGATAAAAACAATGAATTAATCAATTTTAGAATGAGGCTGTAACGTAGCAAAATGTGTAAAAAGTTAAGGGGTCTGAATACTTTCTGAATGGACTGTAGATTCTCTGGTCCTTGATTCTCCTACCCTCGATAAAAGACCATGGATTTTCCCTATCTATGATTTCATGACTTCACCTATTAGCCTCCTGCACTCCAAGGAATAAAGTCCCAGCTTGCCCAATCTTATTTTAGTTTAGTTTAGAGATACAGCGGGGAAACAGGCCCTTCGGCTCACCGAGGCCATGCCGACCAGCGATCCCCACACATTAACACTATCCTACGCACACTAGGGACAAATAACAATTTTACCAAGGCCAATTAAACTACAAACCTGTATGGCTTTGGAGTGTGGGAGGAAACCGGAGCACAGGGAGAAAACCTATGCTGGTCATGGGAGAACGTGCAAACTCCGTACAGACAGTACGTGTAGTTGGGATCAAACCAAGGTCTGTGGCATTATAAGGCAACGACTCTGCCGCTGCGCCACTGCGCCGGTCTTATCCGCAGGGCAGGAATGGCAAGTGGGATTTAGTTTAGATTAGTGTGAGTTATCGCAGTTTGGGAATTCAAACTAGGATAGCTCCCTCACAATGAATATCAGGGACTAGGGAAGTGTTGTGGAAAGACAACACTCTGAAAGTTGTGTCACAGGTCGATATGGTGGGGAAGAAGTTGTTTGGCACATTGGGCTTCATCAGTCAGATAATACCGTGTAGATGGTGGGATATTATTTTATAGTTGTACAAGACTTTGGTGAAACCACACTTCAAGTGTTGTGTTCAGTTTTAGGCACCCTCATACAGGAAACATATCATTAAGATGGAAAGAGTGCACAGAAGATTTACAAGGATGTTGCCAGGACTCAAGGGCCTGAACTATAGAGACAAAGACTTTAGGGCAGGCTAGGACTTTATCCCTTGTAGTGCAGGTCCTTCATATCCTCATGAATTTATATACTTAAGTCACTTCCTCCCACCCTCCATAAGCTCTATAACCCCTCTCCCCTCCCTACCTCCCTCCTCTCCCTCTATCCCCCTTCTCCCCTTATCTCCCTTCTCTAAGATGGCGGACTGCGGGGGTGATGCGCCGTTGTGTATGGCTGCTCCTCCTGCAGTCCGTCCTTTCTCCCTTTTTTATTTTTATTTTTAGTCCTGTCCGTGGGAACTTTTAATTGGAAGTCTTCTTTTATGTGGTGGGGGGGGGGGGGGGGAAGGGGGAAACTGTTTTAATCCCAGTCCTACCTGGTCGGAGATGCGGTTTTCTTCCGAACCGCTTCTTCGTCCTCTCTGTGCGGCCTACCATCGAGCTGGAGCAGCGCTGGAGCGACGATTTCCTGCCGGGATTACAGCTTCGCCGGCGGTGCAGATGCTGGGACACCAACACCAACACGGAGCGGGCGATGCCTTACCGGATCGCCTTCGGGTAAGCTCCGGGGCACTGGGAACGCCGACTGCAACATCGCTGAGCTGCGGCTGCAGAGCGTCCAGCCGCGGGCGGGCGGCACTGGATTTCAACACCGCGGGGCCTGGGATCCGAGTTCGCCAGTGTCAGAGGTCCGGCCAGCGCGGCCTGAGAACTTTGGACATTGCAGTCTTCAGGGAGGAAGCGGCTGCTTCAGTCCAGGCCGCTGAAGAATGTTCACCCGACGCCGATGATCCAGCTTCGCGGCAGAGGGCCTTAGAACATCGAGTTGGCTGAGGAGGCCACATATAGACCCTGACCTCGGGTGGACTATGAGGAGGAGAACTGGATATTTTTAGTGCCTTCCCTCACAGTGAATTCTGCTGTGGGGGGACGTTTCGTGTTGATTTCTATAGTGTACTGTTCTGTGTCTTTTTTCTTTTTTCTCTTTTTTGTTTTGTATGGATATATTAACATTTGATCTGTTCAATTAATTTAATCAATCTCTGTAAAGCACTTTGGTTCAAATACTGGTTTTGTTGAAAAGTGCTATATAAATAAAGATTATTATTATTATACCTCTGAGGGTGATCTTACAGAGGTATATTACGCATGAAGAATATAGATAAGGCAAATGCACATTATTTATCCCAGGGTTGGGGAATCAAGAACGAGAGGACATAGGTTTAAGGTGAGGGGGGAAAAAACACAGAAACTGAGGGTAGGCACAAATGCTGTAGAAACTCAGTGGGTGAGGGCAGCATCCATGGAGCGAAGGAAATAGGCAACGTTTCGGGCCGAAACCCTTCTTCAGAAACTGTGGGGCAGCTTTTTTTACACAATGTGGTGGGTGCATGGAATGAGATGCTAGAGAAAAGTAGTTGATGCAGATACGATCACAACACTTAAAAAGTATTAAGACACAAGTTCAACAGGGAATACAAATACTTGGGAGTTTACCTCGACAGAGAACTGGGCTGGTCCAAGAACGCTGAGGCCCTGTACAAGAAGGGACGGAGCCATCTCTACTTTCTGAGGAGGCTCCACTTATTCAATGTCTGCAGTAAGATGCTGCAGATGTTCTACCAATTGGTGGTGGCCAGTGCCGTCTTCTTCGCTGCTGTGCTGGGGCAACAGAATCAACAAACTCATCAGGAAGGCTAGCTCCATCCTGGGGGCGGAGTGGGATTCATGGGGGGGTGATCTTGGACGGGAGGATGCTCCTCAAACTGAAGAGAATCTTGGGCAATACATCTCACTCCCTCCATGACACACTGGTCAACCTGAGGAGCACCTTCAGCAACCGACTAGTCCCACCAAGATGTAGCACAGAACGCCACAGGAGATCCTTCTTCCCTGTGGCTATCAAACTGTACAACTCCTCCCCCTTCTGTTGTGTATTATGTATTATGCAATTTGTGTTTTTATGACTGTTGGCCAATCAATTTCCCTCCTGGGATAAATAGTTCTATCGTCTCGTATTGTATTGACAGGTACATGGATAGGAACGCTTCTGAGGGATTTGTGCCAAACATAGGTGAATGGGATTAGTATAGATGGGGCATCTTGGTTAGCATGGACAAGTGGGGCTAAAAGTTCTGTTAAAGGTTCTGTTTCCAAGCTACAAAACTACGACAAGACCTCTGTAAGTGTATTAAAAAGTTGAAAGGGAAATATCATCTTTGAGCCAGAAATCTTTTGTTACAACCAAGAAATTAATTGCACTTGTACTTCTGTTATGATGACAACTCATAAAAATGTTTATATATACAATACATACCACTGGACAGAAATACTGAGAATGTTAATGAGAGATAGACTAAATATTATATATTTATTACTAATGCACCAATGTACAGTAGACACAATAAAAAAAAGACCAACATCCTGTTCCAAAAAAATTTCAGGGACATTTTTTGTCCATTTTCCCATGATGAAGATAGGGCGGCATGGTGGCGCAGTTATAGAGTTCCTGCCTTATACCGCTTGCGACGCCGGAGACCGTTCGATCCTGACTATAGACAATAGACAATACGTGCAAGAGTAGGCCATTTGGCCCTTCGAGCCAGCACCGCCATTCACTGTGATCATGGCTGATCATCCACAATCAGTACCCTGTTCCTGCCTTCTCCCCATTTATTTTGACTCTATCCAACTCTCTATTGAAAACATCCAGAGAATTGACTTCCACTGCCTTCTGATGCAGAGAATTCCACAGATCCACAACCCTCCCCGTAACCGCGTGGGTTTTCTCCGAGATCGTCGGTTTCCTCCCACACTCCAAAGATGTGCAGGTTTGTAGCATAATTTGCTTGGTATAATTGTAAATTGTCCCTAGTGTGTGTAGGTTAGCGTTAGTGTGTGGGGATCGCTGGTAGGTGCGGACTCGGTGGGCAGAAGGGCCTGTTTCTGTGCTGTACCTCTAAACTATGTAAAATTTATATATGCATATTCTTCATGACATATTGTAATGAGGAATGGTTGCACCAAGTGTTGAGATGCAACCTTTCAGATGTGTTGCTAAACCTCAGTCTCATCTGTTGTCCCGGAATGATGGTTAAATCTTCAGAAGATGATCTGAGGAATTATCTGCCCATCAAAACCAAAATACTGCAGATGCTGGAAGTCTCAAATTAAAAAATGGTGGAAGTACTCAGTACATCAGGTGGCATCAATGGAATGAAAATCAAAGTGGATGTTTGTCATTGATAAAGCTTCCACTATTGGCTCCCCTGATGTAGGAGACCAAATGCCGCACACTGGATTGAAAGACTACAAGTAAATCATTAGTTCACTTGGGACTTGGGCACTTGGACAGTGGGGAGAAATGCGTTAAAAGATTAAGTGTTGCAGGGAATTGCAGAGGGGCTGGTGGATGTTTTAGAATTAAAAAGGTTTCTGAACACATACATTTAAAACATTTTAATTGACCTCTTGGTGGCATGACAGCTACAGGAGACCAATGAGTATAAAGGGGATGGGTTATTGGACTGATCAAACAATATTTTGATGGTGACTCTGAATGAAATCGGAATGATCCGCCAGAATTTGCAGCGAATTGTGGACACAGCCCAGACCATCACTCAAACCAACCTCCCTTCCATTGACTCCATTTATACCTCACGCTGCCTCGGCAAGGCCAGCAGCATAATCAAGGACGAGTCACATCATGGCCACTCCCTCTTTTCCCCTCTCCCATCAGGCAAAAGGCATAGAAGTGTGAAAGCGCACACCTCCAGATTCAAGGACAGTTTCTTCCCAGCTGTTATTAGACAACTGAATTATCCTACCAAAACCAGAGAGCAGTCCTGAGCTACTATATACCTCATTGATGACCCTTGGTCTATCCTTGATCGGAATTTGCTGGCTTTACCTTGCACTAAACATTATTCCCTCATCATGTACAGTATCTATACACTATAAATGGCTTGATTATAATTATGTATTGGCTTTCTGCTAACTGGATAGCAAGCAACAAAAGTTTTTCACTGTACCTCCACCTTCCATCGATTCCATAGGGGGAATTTGTGACGTTGTAAATACCCTTTATGGGCGACTGTTTCATAACTTGGGAAGAGTTTCACTCTGACTTGTCATATCTGACAATAAAGTGTTCAATTCAATTCAATCCTCGGTACACATACACATAAATCACAATGAAAACACAAAGTACTTGTGCTATAATTCCAGAATAAGCGCTCAATCAAGAAAACCAAGCTAAAAAACAAAATATTATCTAACTAAATTCACCAACTTCCAACAAATGACTCCATATGCAAAAAAAACCCCAGTTATCTACATATTAATTATCTTAAAAAAAAAAACTAATCCTGGAGATGCAAGTATATCATTGGGGTTATCAAGTGGGCACCTCCCTTTCCTGGTGATTCATTAAGTTAGGCGCACAACACCTCGGGAAGGCTCAGCAATTGGTTCTGGCATCCCTTAACCCTTAAACCCCCAACACCCAACCCCTAACCCCAACATTTGATGTCTTCAGTGTAAACAAGCATCTGCAGTTCTTTCCTATCAAGTTTAAAAGAGATGTGTGGGTGCAAGTTTTTTTTGTACAAATTGGTGGTGAGAGTGTAGATGGACAAAAAAGTCTGCATGCACATGGTGGGCTGAAGGGCCCATTCCTGGCCTCCAGCTGTAGCTGTAGGTGTCCACGACTCTGTGACTTTGTAAACATCACCGAGCTAGTGTAAACTCCATGGGCAGAAATCCCGGAGGGGGGAGGGGGGGGGGAACACGTCCCCCCATGTTTTGAGAGGTGGGGGACAATCCCCCCCCCCCCCCCCCCCATGTAATCCGGATTTTGAAATTCGGTGGAAAAAATCTATTCAAAATCTCCGCTTTCCGTGAGACTGATGATCGAGGGTGCCGATTGGACGAGAGAGATGTCGGTGGGGGGCTGGGACATGATGATTGAGCGCGATGATTGGAGGAGGGAGGTGTCGGTCAGAGGCGGAAGTAGGGAGGTGGGACTGAGGATAGAGCGCGGTGATTGGAGGAGGGAGACATCCTGATGGAGAAAAGATCATCGAGCGGAGCTTGAATCAGACCGTTCGCGGGGCCTTTCATCGCCTGGCACGGCTTAAAGTTGGCCGTGGGATCTTCGATCACCCCGCGGCCAAATTGCTGCATTGAGGCGATCGAGGCTCACGATGTTGAAGCCCCCACTGGACGATGGAAGATCTCGTGGCCGATTTTAAGCCGCGCCGGGCGATGAAAGGCCCCGCGAACTGGCCAATTCAAGCCCCACAATTCTGGGCATATAAAGCTGATGTTGCTGGACATCGGAGTCTGTCACCAACCAGGTCAGCTCCCGATGTTACCGTCCACAGGGCCCACGGCTGAAGCTAAATTGTGCCCCCCACCCCCAAGTTTTGATAGCAATTTCCACCCCTGGTTAACTCAGCCTGGACATTGCAACACCATTGTTCCCATCAGGAAATTCTGCTCTGCTTCTTCTCAAGTCTTCAAATTCCAGTCTAAATGATGATTAAAGTGAATTAAAGTTGACCTGAAAATCAGGGTGCATAGTTGATGTGGTAAGTCAGGCTGCCACAAATGACATAACTATGTAATTAAACTTTAACATTGAGAAAACCAGGTGAGATAAAATATTAGTACATACACTTTGAGAATTACTGGACTAGATTCTAGCAGGTTATGGAAGAGATAAAGGGAGGTGTCAGAATCATTACTCTGGGGGAGAATGTCTCCTACACAGGCAGCTTTATATTTAAGAGAAAGACCTTCCACTGGTGGCAGTAGAAAGTCAAGGTCACAGCCATTGACAACAGAGATTTCCCTCAACAAAGCTCGAAAAAAGATTTGAGGCAATCCAAATTTAATGGTATTCTGAAAGAACATTTAATATGGGACTGAGTGACCTTCCGACTGTTATTTTGGCAATATGGGTTTGATGGCCTATGTGCTTGTGGCCATCTATATCAATCTCTATCACAATGAATGTCGGGGTCAAGGACAGAGTGTTCATGTCACGGCCCTGTTTCCACCAATCTTTCCACCACCACACACAAGAAGCACTAGAAGCGCAAGACAGACACCATCGCATGCAGATGCCGAGAAGTGTGTTCGGCTCCAGCTGAAAAACTTCTAATCTTGTGTGGAGTCGATAAGAAGAAGACAATGAATGCCAAAATAGAGAGGGATAAAACCCTCATATGTAATGGTAAGCTTCTGTTAATCTAGCATGGGGAGGGCAAAGCTTAGGAACTAGTTTGGTAGTTTAGTTAGTTTAGTTTAGTTTATTGTCACGTGTACCGAGGTACAGTGAAAAGCTTTTGTTGCGTGCTAACCAGGCAGCAGAAAGCCAATACATGATTACAATCGAGCCATTTACAGTGTATAGATACATGATAAGGGAATAATGATTAGTGCAAGGTAAAGCCAGTTATGTCCGATCAAGGATAGTCCGAAGGTCACCTCTTTGGTAGTTGTTAGTTCAGCACTGCCCTCTCGATGTGGTGGGATGATTCAGTTGCCTGTAAACAGGCATTATTTTTGCTGGACATTCTGCTGAGTTATATGATTGAGTCTTGCAGAGTTAATGTTTAATTGCCAAAACTGTTTGTACTTTGGAACAAAAGCATTTCTTCTATAAACAGAACATGTTTGAAGTGCCAAGAGAAGAAACCATAGCTTATCTTCTGTCTTCCGTGTCTCAATATTATGTGCAAAATAAATGCTTGGACAAGCAAATGAGTCATTGGAAAAGCATCCAGCATGAAGAATTATTTAATGGCTTATGAAAAAAAGCAGAGAGGGATCCATGAATTTTAGTATGGAAAGATAACAATCAAACAAAGCATCTTCAATGGGATCAAGGCAGTAAAGTGGGAAATTCATGTTTCTACCAAAGATTTATTAACAGACTAACAGACTAGACTAAGTGGGACCCATTGGGTCCCAGGTTCACACGGGAGGGCTGGTCCCCCAACACAATATTCCACCTCTCCACCAATTCCAATATTGGTGGCCAGTGGGGGGAGGGGGGGCTTTCTGGAGCGCTAGCATGGGTGTTGTGGGTCAAGTCAAGCACAGTGAGTGCAGGGCCAACAATCAATTTCAATCCATTTCAATGCAACTCAATCCATTTCTAGTCAAGTCAAGTCAATCCATTTCAAGTCAAGTCAATCCATTTCAAGTCACACACACATACCCTCCACCACACACACACACACACACACCACACACAGACGCTCACACACAGACACACACAGACGCTCACACACAGACACACAGACTCACACACAGACTCACACACACAGACTCACACCCTCCACCTCACACACACTTACACTCACACTCTCACTCACACACCATATATACTGTATGACAGTGAACCTTTCAAGTCAAGTTGAGAACAGTGAGTGCAGGGCCGACAATCAATTTCAATCCATTTCAAGTCAACTCAATCCATTTCAAGTCACACACACATACCCTCCACCACACACAGACACATCCACACAGACGCTCACACACAGACTCACACACAGACACACAGACTCACCCACAGACTCACACACACACTCACACCCTCCACCTCACACACACTTACACTCGCACTCTCACACCATATATATAACAGTGAAACTTTCCACAGTCAGTGGCCCTTCCGCAATCAGCGTGGCCTCTGCACTTAGCGGAAGTTACACAATCAATGTGAGCTCTGCACTTAGCGGAACATACGCAATCAGAGAAACCTATCCACTCAGCCTAACTTACGGAATGAGCGGAACCTTTGGATTAAACACAGTGGGGGCTAACAAACCATTTATTCCTTGCAAACACAGTGGGGGCTGAGAAACCATTTATTGCAAGCACATTAAGGGTTAACTAATCATCATTTATTGCAACCACATTGCGGGTTAACAAAGTATTTATTGCAAGCACATAAAGGGTTAACCAATCATCATTTATTGCAACCGCATTGTGGGGTAACAAAGCATTTATTACAAACACATAGTAGACTCACAGTTCGGTAGACCCACAGCTTAGAATCACAGGAGTGGCCTCTCACTCGCGAGCTTCCAGAGTGACTGACTCACGTCCAGGCATCCGGGGTTTTATACTCCTGCTCCCCATGGAAGGGGCGTTACCTTCATTATGGTGATTGAGTAGCGAGAGGACCAATCAGCTTATCTCAAGATTTTTAAAACGTTTATAACTTTTTTATGTTTTAGCGATCTGAAAAATCCTTGGGGCTGCTGCAGCGGAGGAGGACTGTGGGTAAGATGGCCAAAAATCATAACGATATATGGTAGCTTTTTTTCAAAAATCAATTAAAAGTGTAGACAGGAAGTGGTCAAGATGAGACTTTTAGTTATATAGATATGAACTAGAGTTTGGCAGTGACCTCCAACTAATGATGCAGGCAATCTAAGGTGCATTAAGGAGCCATCCAACAATAAGCTGAATGGATCAAAAGGTACACCTAGAAACTGGAAATCCATTATCTACAGATGGCGCAGATGAATCAACTCCATTGAAAGTACTCCCCCAATAAGGATTTTATATTTAGTTAATGTGTTGGAAGGAACTGCTGGTTTACACCGAAGGTAGACACAAAGTGCTGGTGTAATTCAGCGGGACAGGCAGTATCTCTGGATAGAAGATGGTGGTTGACTTCAAGAGGGCGGGAAAACAACACCATACACCTCTGCACATCGATGGAGCTGATGTGGAAAGGGTCAGCAGCGTGAAGTTCCTAGGACTCCACCTGTCAGATGACCTGATGTCTACAACCAACACCACAGCACTGGTCAAGAGAGCCCAGCAGCGACTACACCCTCTCCAAAGACTACGTAAAGCAGGTCTCCCCACTACACATCTACGAACTTTTTATAGGGGGACAATCGAGAGCACATTAACCAACGGCATCACTTCCTGGTTCGGGAGCTGCAAGGCGTACGAACGGCACCAACTTGACAGGATTGTGAAGACCGCCAGCAGGATTATTGGTGCTCCACTCCCTTTCCTGCTGGACATATACAGGAAGAGATGTATCAACAGAGCCATCTCCATCATCAAAGACCCCTACCACCCATCGCATCACATATTCTCCATCCTGCCATCTGGGAAGAGGTACAGGAGCATTAGCTGCAAAACCAGCAGAATGTTCCTCAGCTTCTTCCCACAGGCTATAAGACTGGTAAACGGACTTAGCCCCCTGCCAAAGTATCAACCCCCCACCAACCATCAACCTGGACACACTGCAGCAGCTGTCGATCGGAACGCCTGTTGATGTTTAGTAGAGAGTAGAGTGTTTAATTTAATTTGTTCATGATATATGTATTTTCATTTCTATTTATTTGTTGTTATTTGTACTCCACACTGAATGGACACTGGTTGAGCAACATTTTTTTGTTTCCTCTGGGTATGTGAGTACTCAGGAAATTACAATATAGATATACTGATACTGATACTGATACTGATACTGATAGAAGGAATGGGTGATGTTTCGGGTCGAGACCCTTCTTCAGTTAAATTGAGTCATAGAGTCATACACCATGGAAACAGTCCCTTTAGCCAACTTGTCCATGCTGACCGAGTTACCTAACCGAACTAACCCCACTTGAGGGGGTGATTTGTGCAGGAAGAGATCAGTGAACCAAGAGGTTTCAGAGGATGTGGTCCCTGAAGAAGGCGGAAAAGGACGGAGAAGGAAGATGTGACTGGTGGTGAGATCACATTGGAGGTGATAGGAATGTTGGAGGATGATGCGTTGGATCCAGAGCCTGGTGGGATGAAAGGTGAGGACCAGCGGAGCTCCATCATTGTTCCATCTGGGGGGAAGTGGAGGGAGAGCAGATCTACAGGACACAGAGATGTGAGAGTTGCATATATGACAGCAGTGAGCAAAACCAAGTGGGCATCTCGGATGACCTAGAGTGGAAAACCTCATCATGAGAGCTGATGTTGTGGCGTCTGTACAAGAAGCAGGGTGGGGGGAAGTGTAGTCCAGATAACTGTGAGTGTTGTTAGGTTTGTAGTAGATGTTGGGCGACAGTTTATTCCCTGTGATGGAGACAGTGAGATCAAGAAAAGGGAGGGAGGTGACGAGTTTGTTGCGCGTTCATAGGATGGTGAGATTAGAGTGGGTAAGGGGAGTGGAGGTCAAAACATAGAACAGTAAAGCACAGGAACTGGCCCTTCCCAACACAATGGTGCCAAACATGATGCCAAGTTAAACTGACCTCGGTTGCCTGTACACAAACCGTATCCCACTATTCCCTGCACTTCCATGTGCCTATGTAAAAGCTTCATAAAACCACTGTTGCGTCTACCTCCACCACCACCCCTGGCAATGCGTTCCAGACCCCCCATCACCCTCTGTGCAAAGATACTTGCCCTGCATATCTCCATTGACCTTTCTCTCTCTAACCTTATGTCGATACCCTCTGGTGTTAAACATTTCCACTCCAGGAACAAAGCTCTCACTGTCTACCCTATCTCAAACAAAAGTGTAGGGTGTGCAATGAGTAGGTTGGGATATCAAGACTACACCCGAAGCTAAGGGAGACCATGCAGTAGTTTGATAATAGTGGGAAGAGGCTGTTCTTGAATTGGCGGCATGTGCTTTCAAGGTTTTTAATTTACTGCCCAATGGGAGTAAGGAGAAAAGGGAATGGCCATGGTGAAAATGGCCCTTATCTATGTTAGCTGCTTCCCTGAGCCAGTGTGAAGTGTAGATGGAGTTGATGGAGGAAGGCTAGTTTGGGCGATGGACTAGGGTATATCCACAACTCTTTGTCATTTTGTGGGGTCTTGGGCAAACCAAGATCCCAGGCATCTCGATAAGATGCTCTCTGCATGCTTCTGTAAGAGTTGCTGGAGATTATACAAAACTTGCTTAGTCTTCTGAGGAAGAAGTGTCTTTGGAGCTCATTCTTGGCCATGGCTTCAATGTAGTTGGTCCAAGACAAATTGTTGGTGATATTGACACCTAGGAACTTGAAGTTCTCCAATTATTAAATAACATTGATAATGGGCAAATCACATTCCAGATATTCAGAAACATTCAAAGATATTCAAGAACTACAAGGTGGACAATTAGTTATGCGAACTGAGGCTTATACTTAAGAAGTATCCCTACACTGTTCTGAGGTGCCCGCCTGCTTCAAGAAGACTACTAACATCCTGGTGCTAAAGAAAAGAAAGACCTCATGCCTTAATGACTACCGTCCTGTGGCCTTGACATCCGCCATCGTGAAATGTTTTGAGAGGCTCGATATGCAATATATTAAATCCAGTCAACCCAGCGGCCATGACCCACTGCAGTTGATCTACCACCACGACAGGTCCATGGATGATACCATCGCCCTAGCCCTACACTCATTCCTGGAACACCTAAACGATAACAGAGACTCTTATTCATAGACTACAGCTCAGTATTTAACACCATCCAAGCTCATCACCAAACTCACGGGACTTGGAGTCACCATTCATTTCTGCAACTGGACCCTCAACTTCCTGACCAACAGGCCCCAATCAGTGAGGATAGGGGACCAATCATCCTCCACGATAATCCTCAACACTGGTTCTCCACAAGGATGTGTTCTCTGCCCCTTCTTTACTCCTGTACACCCACGACTGTGTAGCCTGGTACAAATCTAATTCAATTTACAAATTCACAGATGACACCACCATTGTGGGCCGGATATCAAATAATGATGAGACAGAGTAAGGGAAATAGAAGTAGAATTAGGCCATACGGCCCATCAAGGCTATTCCACCATTCAATCATGGCTGATCTATCTTTCCCTCCTAACCCCATTCTCCTGGCTTCTCCCTATAAACTCTGACACTCGTATAAATCAAGAATCTATCGATCCCTGCCTTAAAAATATCCACTGATGGCCTCCACAGCCTTCTGTGGCAAAGAAATTTCACAGATTCATCATCCTCTGGCTAAATAAATTTCTCCTCATCTCCTTCCTAAATGAATGTCCTTTATTTCTGAGGCTGTGACCCCGAGTCCTAGACTCTCCCACTAGTGGAAACATCCTCTCCACATCCACTCTATCCAAGTCTTTCACTATTCTGTATGTTTCAATGAGGTCCCCCTGCATTCTTCCAAACTACAGCGAGTAAAGGCCCAGTGCCGACAAACACTCATTATAGGTTAACCCACTCATTCCTGGGATCATTCTTGTAAACCTCCTCTCCTCTGGACCCTCTCCAGAGCCAGCACATCCTTCCTCAGATATGGTGCTCACAATTGCCCACAATATTCCAAATGTGGCCTTTCCAGCCTTTATTCTTAACACCATGAATCTGCTTCCATGCTGTATCACTCTATGACTCCATGACTATGAGCCTTACCGAGTGATGGTCTTTGTTTGTGTACGAGAGTTCTCATGTGCTGATAAAAGCTATGCTACACTGTAACTATTGTCCCCCATGAGACACCCTGTCATTTTCACCAAAGAAGCTCCTTGATAGTTAAAAGATAAAAGTGAGTAGCCAGGGAATTGGGAAATGATTCAGTCATCAGCTTAGGGGAATGAAATCTCTTGCAGCTGACATGTCCCTTCCATTCATCTACATGGTGAAGTCAGTATCAGTCTGAACTTTCAGTGGACACTGCAGCTGATGTTACACCTCTGGTTTCATACAGGTATTAGTATGGAATGTAGCAGTCAGGAACACTTTTGAATTGCAAACATGTTGTAGATAATGTTATTATAAGTAATAATAATAATAGTAATAGACTTTATTACGGACTCAAGGTCCAGACAAGGGGCAACATTACATTAAAAATGCATTGCATATCAAATATCATAAATACATATAAAATCTTGGTATATCACATAAAAACATAATAATTTATATTTAAAAAAGAAACACAATACTTAAGTTAAAAATCCAGATTAAAAGATGATCAATGTCCTACAACGAGACAACAATACCAGTGTCTCCACAACTGGGATTTGTAGCGTGTAGTGCTAACCCTTATGTTTGTCAAGGCCACAATAAGCACATTTTTAGAGTCATTTATCCTGCAAATGAATTTATACATGTGGTGTCTTAGGATAGCTTCTAAAGTACTGACTCCTGCAGCCACAAACATTTTACTGGCACTACACCATCTAGGTTGCCTTAGCAGTGTTCTCATGGCATCGTTATATGCCACCTTTAGTCTCTACATACTTGTCTTTAAATAGTTCGTCCACAGGTGCGCAGTGTAGAGGGGTGTGCAGTATGCTCTAAATAGCAACATCTTCACCACATCTGCACACGCACCAAATTTACGCAAGAGAAAATTCACCTGTACATACAGCATGCATCGTTGCCTATAAATATCCTCATTATCTGTCATTTGTTCTGTAATAATATGCCCTAGATATTTTATCTTATTACAGACACTAAGATTATTGTCAGACAATTTAAAATCAGGATATTTTAGATTTTTATCCTCTTTGGTTCTACGGATCATAACAGCACTCTTACTAGCATTATATTTAATGTCATGTTCCACACCATACACAGAACATATAGTAAGTAGCTGCTGGAGACCAGCGCTAGATGGACTAAAGACAACAAGATCATCTGCATGCATAAGTAGATAATAGTGGTATGCAGATTGTAATTAACTAGCACTGCAGATATTGGAGTCAACATCAGTTCAGTCAGTTCAGTTTAGTTTATTGTCACATGTACCGAGGTACAGTGAAAAGCTTTTGTTGCGTGCTAACCAGTCAGCAGAAAGACAATACATGATTACAATGCCATTTACAGTGTATAGAAACATGATAAGGGAATGACATTTAGTACAAGGTAAAGCCAGCAGGATAGTCTGAGGGTCTCCAAAGAGGTAGGTAGCTGGTAGTTCAGCGCTGCTCTCTGGTTGTGGATTATAAAATGTCTGTAATTTATTCTCAAACGATGTTCCTGCAACACATCCAGGCAGAGATGCCATCCATTGGGAGGATTAACATCCAACGCAGATTGTTCACACCTTTTGCAGGATCTGTTTTCCTCCACAACCCCTCTTCCAGCATTATATCCCAGATGGCTCGGTTCATTATCTCCTGATCAGAAAGAAGAGATTACCTCTCCACAAATATCAATAAAACCACGTCAAAGAAAAATAACCTAAAGGGCAAGTGACAGCAGAAATCAGCGCTGGATATATTAGGTGAAAAAAGCAATTGAACCATCAGGATCAGTCAGAAGCCACAATGCCTCATCAAACCAGCCAGCCAGCAGAGTCACTGCAATACCAGATTTTAGTGTGGGGGATTTTTGCATGTGGCCTGTGATTCATGAAGCAGTGGGAGATCTCATAATGTTTCAGCAAGCCCCATTAATGAGCAATTAACAACCTCAATTAGTTTCACACACATGACTTCAATTACTACAGGGCTCATCTGACTCTCTTTAAAGTGTGATTTTTCTCCAATTAATACTGAAAATGAACGTAATCAGTGGATGCCCAAAATTCCATTGTGGGATGATAGCCTTTACACAGTCTACTCTGAGAATGCATGACGCCATTGCTTAGTAACATTTCTCCCTTTAATTAGAATGCATCTCCCACAGAAACAGAAAATCTGTGTCTTCCCAAATTCCCAGCTGTAAAAAGGCTGTGCTAATCTGGTGCTATGGACGGATATTAGGTTTCAGTTACAAACCTCATGCAAATTCACGTTTGCATTTTTAGTTATCGGTGTAATGTTTTGTCAACAATCTTGAAATAGTATTTAATTTTGCACACCTGTGGAACTAACACCAGGACTGCCCATGCATTGGATCAGCCAACTATATTCCCTGCTAGAAGTGTACCCAACATATCTTGCTCCAATGTAAGGATGATTTTGTGGTAGTGGGAGAGGGCACCTGGGATACTGACTGGCTAGCCTTGTTGCTGAAGGTAAAAGCTACTATTCCTTCTCTCCAGAGATGCCGCCTGTCCAGAATTTTGTTTTGATCTTCAGTGTAAACCAATGTCTACAGTTCCTTCCTATACATTTTGTCTGGTCCACTGCAAAATCTCCACAAGGCATGGCTTAGTTTAGAGATACAGCGCAGAAACAGGCCCTTTGGCCCACCGGGTCCACACCGACCGGCGATCCCTGCACATTAACACTATCCTACACCCACCAGGAACAAGCCAATCAACCTACAAACCTGTACGTCTTTGGAATGTGGGAGGAAACTGAAGATCCCGGAGAAAACCCACGCAGATCACGTGAGAACGTACAAACAGCGCACAGACAGCACCCATCGTCAGTATCGAACCCGGGTCTCCGGCGCTGCATTCACTGTAAGGCAGCAACTCTACCGCTGCGCCACCGTGACCAGCGGCACATCGGTCCCGTATGCACCTGATTAATTTCAGTATTTGGTCTTATGTGGCTGTACTTTGGGAAGTCTAACATGGGCAGGACCTACGCAGTGAATGGTAGGGCTCTGGGGAGGGATCTAAGAGTGGAGGCGCATGGTTTCTTGAAGGTAGAGTCACAGGTAGTCAAAAAGTGTTTCAGCGCATTGGCCTTTATCAGTATTGAGCATAGCAGTCGGGAGTTCATGTTACAATCATATGCGAAGTTGGTGAGGCCACATTTTGTGTTCAGCTTGGTGTTCAGTTTCCGCCTCCCATGTTATAGAAAAGATATTGTCAAGCTTGAATGGGTTCAGAGAAGATTTACCAAGATTGTGCCCGGATTCGAGAGGTTGAGCTGGATAGGGCATTATTCCATGGAGCGCAGGAGGATGAGGGGTGATCTTAGAGGGGTACAAAATCATGAGAGGAATATATTGGGTAAATGCACTTTTGCCCAGAATAAGTGAATCGAGAATCAGAGGACATAGATTTAAGGTGAGGGGGGAAAGATTTAAAAGGAACCTGAGGCATAACCTTTTTACTCAAAATATGGTGTGTGTTTGGAATGAGCTGCCAGAGGAAGTAGTTGAGGCAGGTACTATCCCAATGTTTAAGAAACATTTAGACAGGTACATGGTTTTGATAGGTTTAGAGGTTAAATACAGGCAGGTGGGACTAGTGCAGATGGGTCATCTTGGTTGGTGTGGGCAAGTTGGACCGAGGGGCCTGTTTCCATGCTGTGTGACTCAATGACCTAATGACTGTAATAAGCACAACCTAGTTTGGCCTCCACCAACCTTCTCTATAAAGTAGGCCAATGAAGTTCTTCAGGGAAGGACCCATTGTGGCAGTAGATACTGCCTGTCTGCACATTTAATGATAATAATGGAGTCGGGGATATGGTGAGAAGGCAGGAACGGGGTACTGAATGTATCAGAGTGAATGGCGGTGCTGGCGTGAAGGGCCTGCTCCTGCACCTATTGTCTATTGTCTATTGTCAATCTACAGGCATCATGAGGTTAGTGATGGTACACATTAAATACATCTTCTCCCTTCTCCCATCAAGCAGGAGATACAGAACGAGATTCACCATGAGATTTTATCCGGCCCGCGGCAAGCTGTTAACATGTTCCGTGCGGCAGGTTATTTAGCGGGATCTGTGGTAGCACGAGAACTTACACGTCAATTTGCCGAAGGCTATCAAGTTGAGGGTTTGTGTGCAGCTGCTGACTGGTTGACATTGATGGCCTCTGGTAGACTGTGAGAATTAACAATGGCGGGGGCCCCAGAGAGTGTGTGTGTGTGTGTGTGTGTGAGTGTGAGTGTGAGTGTGAGTGTGAGTGTGAGTGTGAGTGTGGGTGTGTGGGTGTGTGTGTGTGAGTGTGAGTGAGTGAGTGAGTGTGTGAGTGAGAGTGTGTGAGTGTGTGTGTGTGTGTGGTGTGTGTGTGTGTGTGTGTGTGTGTGTGGGTGTGGGTGTGTGTGTGTGAGTGTGAGTGTGACTGTGTGGGAAGGTGTGTGTGACTGTGTGTGTGTGTGGGTGGGTGGGTGTGTGTATAAAACATCAGGCTCACTTGTTAAACACAACACAATTTCTGCATGTGTGCATCTCCTACAGAATATGCAAATTTTAGTTGGCATTTGATTTTTAATTACATGTTCCAACTTTTACTTTGCCAGCTATAACCCAACCATGCAATACTGTTCTTCCATGAACTTATGAATTCTAGAACACATTTGGATTAGCTTGTTAGTTAGGCTTCTGGAAATCCCAGTGTCTATTCCTAGCTGTGCCTGAACATTGCAATTATGATGTAAACACCAAAATGTTGGCAGAACACCGGCTGCTTTAAGATGAAGAGATTATAAGACACCAGGATCATTTAATAACTAAAGCAAATCTACCAGATCTGCACATTTTGTGCAGAACATTCAAAGTGACGCTATCACATTGGCAAACGTCTTCATTAACAACAGTCAGATTCTCCACGTCAAAGCTTATCTTTAGAAACCACAAACTAGGAGTTTCTCTTTGTGGGGTATGTGGATCAGTTGCTTTAAATCCTACTCGGACCACCTGAACCATTGTTTTATGTCGGAAGGAACTGCAGATAGACACAAAATTATAGATTTACTCAGCGGGACAGGCAGCATCTCTGGAGAGAAAAGGAATGGGTGACATTTCAGGTCAAGACCCTTCTTCAGACGAGAGTCGGGGGAAAGTGAAATGAGAGGTATAGACGGTGATGTAGAGAGATAAAGAACAAATAGAATCATGGTAATACAGTGTGGAAACAGGCCCTTCAGCCCACACCGGCCAACATGTCCCAGCTACACTAGTCCCACCTGCCAGCATTTGGTCCATATCCCTCCAAACCTGACCTATCCATGCACCTGTCTAACTGCTTCTTAACTGTTGGGATAGTCCCTGCCTCCTCCTCTGGCAGCTCGTTCCTTACACCCACCATCCTTTGTGTGAAAAAGCTGGTCCACACACTTAACAACCTCCTTTGACTCCTCCCACTTCCTCCAAATCAAAGGAGTGGGAAGTCATTCCTTCCACATGGGCCCCAGCTATGCCTGCCTCTTTGTAACTTTGAATAATCCCTGTTCCAGGCATACATTGGCCCTGTCCCCATCTCTATCTCAGTTCCATTGATGACTGCATCGGTGCTACCTCCTGCACCCATGCAGAACTCATGGACTTCATCAATTTCACTACCAATTTCCATCCTGCACTCAAATTGACTCTAACCATCTCCGCCACCTCCCTCCCCTTGCTTGATCTCACCATCTCCATCACAGGAGATAGACTATTGACTGACGTCTTTTACAAACCCACTGATTCTCACAACTATCTCGACTACACTTTTTCCCACCCTGCTTCCTGCAAAAACTCTATCCACTATTCCCAATTCTTCCATCTATGCCCGATCTGCGCACAAGATGAAGTATTCCATACCAGGATATCCGAGATGTCTTCATTCTTTAGGGAACGGTGGTTCCCCTCTTCCATCATAGGTGAGGCCCTCGTGTCTCTTCGGTACCCCGCAACTCTGCTCTAGTTCCCTCTCCCCTAGTCACAACAGAGACAGAGTCCCCCTAGTCCTTATCTTCCACCCCATCAGCCATTGCATATAACACAATCCTCTGACATTTTCGCCACCTCCAACGGAATCCCACCACTAGTCACATCTTCCCATCTTCGTCCCTTTCCACCTTCCGCCAGGACCGTTCCCTCCGCATCCCAACTCATCCCATTCCACCCAAACTCATCCCATTCCACCCAAACTCATCCCATCCCACCCAAACCACTCCCTCCTTAGGAGATGTAACATCTGTCCCTACACCTCTTCCCTCGACTCAGTCCAAGGACCCCGACAGTCTTTTCAGTTTAGGCAGAGGTTCACTTGCACCTCCTCCAACCTCATCTTCTGTATCTATTGTTCAAGATGCAGACTCTTATACATCGGTGAGAACAAATGTAGACTGGACGATCGTTTCACTGAGCACCTTCACTCAGTCCGCCTGGACCAACCTGATCTCCTGGTTGACAAACACTTTAATTCTCCTTCCCATTCCCATACTGACCTTTCTGTCCTCAGCTTCCTCCAGTGTCAGAGTGAGGCTAAACGCAAATTGGAGGAACAGCATCTCATATTTCACTTGGGCAGCTTACCACTCAGCAGAATGAATATTGATTTCTCTCACTTCAGGCAGCCCCGGCATTCCCTCTCTCTCTCCATCCCTTCCCCACCCAAGTTGCACCAGCATCATGTTCTCACCTAGCAAACAACTGACAGTGGCCCGTTTCCTTTATCATCAATATTTTTTTACATCTTTCATTCATCTGTTCTGTATCGCTCTACTTCACCTTCTATATCTCTCGTTTCCCTTTCCCCTGAATCTAGTCTGAAGAAGGGTCGCCATCTGAAATGTAACCCATTCCTTCTCTCCAGAGATGTTGCCTGTCCCACGGAGTTACTCCAGCAATTTGTGCCTATCTTCCGTTTAAACCAGCATCTGCAGTTCCTTCGTACACAAGGAACTGCAAATGCTGGTTTAAACCAAAGATAGACACAAAAAGCTGGAGTAACTCAGTGGGTCAGACAGCATCTCCAGAGAAAAGGAATAGGTGACGTTTTGGGATGAGACCCTTCTTCAGACTCATTTATTTTTGTGGTACACCAATTACTACATTAATGTTACTTCCTTTTCATACAGAACTTAAATGATGTACCTTTTTTTTTAACCAAATTCTACCCTGTTCCAATTTCACATGGTCCATAGGTAACTCTTCCCTTCACTTTCATAACCTCACTAATTCCATCCAAAGGGATAAGTTAACAAATCTATTCCTTGGAGCGCAGGAAGATGAGTGGTGATCTTATAGAGGTGTATAAGGTCATGAGAGGAATAGATCGGGTGGACGCACAGAATCTCTTGCCCAAAGTAGGGGAATCGAGGACCAGAGGACATAGGTTTAAATTGAAGGGGAAAAGTTTAAGTGGGAATCTGAGGGGTGTATGGAACGAGCTGCCAGAGGAGGTAGTTGAGGCTGGGACTATCCCAACATTTAAGAAGCAGTTAGACAGGTACATGGATAGGACAGATTTGGTGGGATATGGACCAAATGCTGGCAAGTTGGACTAGTGTAGCTGGTACGTGTTGGCCGGTGTGGGGAGGTTAGGCCAAAGGGCCTGTTTCCACACTGTATCACTCTATGTCTCTATGACACTATGACTGTGAATGATATCCATTATGAGTTCACGGACTCCTACATTTAGCTTAACTATTCTTCCTCTCATGCTGCTCTCTGTAAGGATTCCATTCTATCCTCCCTGATTCTCAGGCTTCGTCATGTCTGCTCTGATGAGGACACTTCCCACAACAGTGGTTCCTGTGCTCTTCCTTTTCCCTTCACTGTGGTTTCCATTCAGGATAGCTGTGCTCTCAACCATGCCTGTTCCACTTCCTGCACCCTAGCTCTCACCCATTCTTCTCTCACCTGAAGTACCTTCATCACCTTCCATGCCTCCAGCCTCCACATTTACTAGGACCATTCCCTGCAATATCTGTCAAGACACCATCACAAATATCTACCCCCTCTCCTCTCTCAGCATTCTGAAGAGAACCCTTGCTTCCACAATTTCCGAGCACGCTGTATACCTACACCTAATCACTTCCCACATCTTCCTGTGTAGCTGCAGGAGATAAACCTCCAACACACTGTAGATAGATGCAGAAACCTGGAGTAACTCCAACATACTGGACTGTATTGAGTGGTCATAATGAATGAAGCAATTTTATTAGCCAAGTATGTATACATACAAAGAATCTGCCTTGGTGCTTTGCACACAAGTATGCCCCTGTCCCACTTTCCCGAGTTACTCACAAATTCTACCCTTGATTTGAACTCGGAGAATTACGGTAATAGCCAGCCGTAGGTACTCGAGGCTATTATTTTCACTCGTGGACATTTTTCAACATGTTGAAAAAACGTCCCGACTTACCTGATGCCCCAAGTACGTACGGCTGGCATTACGAGCCGCTACGAAATATCTACAGACGCCTACGGCCTCCTACGGTCTCGCTACAGGCATTCTCCGAGTTTGAATCAAGGGGAAAACTCGGGAGAATTTCTGAGTAACTCGGGAAAGTGGGACAGGCTCTTAACAACACAATATACAGTAGACAATTAAAAGTCAACCATAAAAAATAAAACAGTATGTTGGAAGAAGCAAATGTTGATTGGGTGACAACTTTGCAGATTTTCTATCTCAATCCCACTCTAACTTCTCTACGTTTTGGCTTCTTGCACTGCTCCAATGAAGTCCCACATAAGGCTGGGAACCAGCAATTCATCTTTGGAGTGGGTACATTGCAGTTACAAATGAGCAAAGCAGAACGAGCAGTTGGTAGTCAGTCAGCTTCTGTTCCAGAGGGTTAACAGTATTATCTCAGAGAAAGGCAAGACAGTTAGTTATTCAATGCCTCACAACCTGGCATGGAGCCGCTCCTATCCTACCCATGCCAAACATACGTGCTGTCTCAAACTCCCTCTCTAAACAGATAGTTCTCATTCACTAGTAAACATGGTTTCTCCCCTGCAGTCACAGATGGAGCGCTCATCCATTGTGAAATCTCCTCACTGAACCACCCTGCTTCCCTGGTTGATTATGTGCATTCACAATGTCCATCAGCCAGCTGGGTGCGATCCTGACCTCCACCCCTTCCACCATCTAGTCAGTGATCTTCACCGCCATAGCGGGGGATTGTTGAGGAAAGGTCTTCATGAGTATTTCATAGTGTGATGTCAATTCACCTTGATCCTGGGCATTATACGAGGCTAGCAGCCTCAAACAAAAATTGACACGAGATCCTGAAACCATCTGCACACGCACGTTTTGGAGACATCACTGTTCGCTTGAACTCCTGACCTAATGATCAAAACATAACCAGACTATTTCTGTTGCAAAAAGCGGACCAGGATAGAGAGACCATTATGGGAATGGGTGGGAGAAAGTGTTTTGCAACCGGGAGATCACATAGGCCTTGGCGGACTGTGCGGAGGTGTTCAGCGGCCTCTTCCACTGTCAGAGTGCGGCCAAATGCAAACTGCAGGAACAGCATATCATATTTACAACCCAGCGGTATGAATACTGATTTCTCCAACTTCAAGTAACCCTTGCTTCCCCTCTCTCTCCGTCCCTCCCCCACCCTAGTCATCGTACTAGTTTCACTGACGTCCTGCTGAGTTTCACTTTGTATTATCAAACTTCCCCACAGCCAACAATGAACCACAGTCCGCTCCACCTTTCCCTTCATCGTTGTTCCTAGCTTTGATATGTCTTTTCATTAATTTCATAAGATTAATGAAATTATCTTTCATTAATTTGTTCTATGCACCTTTTCATATCTCTCAGTTTCCTCTCCCCGGACTCGCAGTCTGAGGAAGGTTCTCGACCCAAAATGTCACCTATACCTTTTCTCCAGAGATTCTGCCCGACCCTCTGAGTTACTCCAGCTCTTTGTGTCTCTTTCTGTTGTCTTTACATTGACAATGGCATTTAAATTTGATTGCAGTTCCTCCTTTCTCCACATGTGGCAGCACCATTGCTTTGAGAAAATACCATCACTGACAATTCTCCTCTCAACCCTTACCTAACACAGGCTTGTATCATATCTCCCACTTGGCTGTACATCAGGAAATTACCTAGTAATGTCTTACTGAAATATTCTTTGATTCTCTCTGCATGTCCATTCTTACTTATCCTCAGAATACGTCAACTTCATCATCTCTCCCAACTCCTAACCCAAGACCAAAGCCCAAACTGTGAAGGTGAACCACCTCCAACCTTTCTCCAATTCATGAAACACCTGCATTATGAGCATGTTTTGTGGATCTGTTGGGACATGACAATTGTGAAGTGTATTCCTGGAAATGTGAAAAGAAAGAGATTAGTTAAAACAAATGTAGGTCCCTTGCAGTCAGAAACAGGTGAGTTGATCATGGGGAACCAGGATATGGCGGACCAATTGAATAACTACTTTAGTTCCGTCTTCACTAAGGAAGACATAAATAATCTGCTGGAAATAGCAGGGGACCGCGGGTCAAAGGAGTTGGAGGAATTGAGTGAAATCCAGGTTAGTCGGGAAGTGGTGTTGGGTAAATTGAATGGATTAAAGGCCGATAAATCCCCAGGGCCAGATAGGCTGCATCCCAGAGTACTTAAGGAAGTAGCTCCAGAAATAGTGGATGCATTAGTAATAATCTTTCAAAACTCTTTAGATTCTGGAGTAGTTCCTGAGGATTGGCGGGTAGCAAACGTAACCCCACTTTTTAAGAAGGGAGGGAGAGAGAAAACGGGGAATTACAGACCAGTTAGTCTAACATAGGTAGTGGGGAAACTGCTAGTCAGTTATTAAAGATGGGATAGCAGCACATTTGGAAAGTGGTGAAATCATTGGACAAAGTCAGCATGGATTTACGAAAGGTAAATCATGTCTGACGAATCTTATAGAATTTTTCGAGGATGTAACTAGTAGCGTGGATAGGGGAGAACCAGTGGATGTGGTGTATCTGGACATCCAGAAGGCTTTCGACAAAGTCCCACATAAGAGATTAGTATACAAACTTAAAGCACATGGCAATGGGGGTTCAGTATTGATGTGGATAGAGAACTGGCTGGCAAACAGGAAGCAAAGAGTAGGAGTAAACGGGTCCTTTTCACAATGGCAGGCAGTGACTAGTGGGGTACCGCAAGGCTCAGTGCTGGGACCCCAGCTATTTACAATATATATTAATGATCTGGATGAGGGAATTGAAGGCAATATCTCCAAGTTTGCAGATGACACCAAGCTGGGGGGCAGTGTTAGCTGTGAGGAGGATGCTAGGAGACTGCAAGGTGACTTGGCGAGGCTGGGTGAGTGGGCAAATGTTTGGCAGATGCAGTATAATGTGGAGAAATGTGAGGTTATCCATTTTGGTGGCAAAAACAGGAAAGCAGACTATTATCTAAATGGTGGCCGACTAGGAAAAGGGGAGATGCAGCGAGACCTGGGTGTCATGGTGCACCAGTCACTGAAAGTAGGCATGCAGGTGCAGCAGGCAGTGAAGAAAGCGAATAGTATGCTAGCTTTCATAGCAAAAGGATTTGAGTATAGAAGCAGGGAGGTTCTACTGCAGTTGTACAGGGTCTTGGTGAGACCACACCTGGAGTATTGCGTACAGTTTTGGTCTCCAAATCTGAGGAAGGACATTATTGTCATAGAGGGAGTGCAGAGAAGGTTCACCAGACTGATTCCTGGGATGTCAGTGTTGATTCACGTTTCTCTCTCACATCGGTTGTTTCGACAATAATCGACCAGGCACCGGGGTTGCTTTAAACGTACGTTTATTGAGCAGGCGGCTTCACACAGGTTACAACCTAGCAAAGAGTCAAGCTGCCCGCCCTTAATTGCAAGGCTCTTTATATGTTAATGCCACCGTTTAGCACCTCCCACATTCCCCCCGATCAAAGAACCGACACGTACGAAGAATACAGGAAACCAAGTATGTACATATAAGGGGATGAAAGAGGAACCACACATAATCTCAGACCAGTACATCCCTTAGTCTTCCTGGCAAGGGGGGGGAGGTTGTGTATTCCTCAATCTTGTCAGACTGGGCCTGTGATCCTTTATTCATGACTACGCAGTAACTGCAAGACATTGTGTATTCCCTCCTAACAGCCTGTTCCAGCAAGCCTGGTCAGCAGCCATCTTATGTCCTTTGTTTCAGTCTACCTGGCCAACCATTTTGTCTTACAGAACAGTCTTATAGCATTGATTCAGAATTTCTATTCATCATTCCCCCCTTTTGCCATTCTTATGGCAACACTCATAGTCCATTTAAAAGTCCCATTCGCCGAATCTCGTAACCTTTTAGTTCCCTGGCCAAGGCTTCTTGGACCGTCTGACCTTTGTCCCCTAATTCTCCTTCCTCACTCACTTCATCGTTTTCGCTGTCGTTGGGGAATGGTAACAGTCTCTCCTGCTCACGCTGTAAGACCATCATTCGTACAGAATTTTTAGTTTCCTCGGGGGTGGTCCCCAAACCCAATAAGGCCACCATTATTCGGGCTATGATACACTTTACAATGGCAATCCCCACAAATAAGCAAGTAACTACTATAGCAGCATAGATGGCCATGCTGATGATCCAGTTGTATACTTCCCCTAATCCCCAATTCCCCCATCCCTGGTTTTCATTTATTCCATCCAAAAAGGTGGTAATCTCTTTCTGGTGTTGGGTGATGTTGCTAGTCCTGTCTTGAACCCCCATTATACATTTCCCTTTTATGACGGTACAGGTCCCCCCTTCTCTAGCCAATAAGTAATCGAGCACATATCTATTTTGTAGGGAAAACATCCTCATTTCGGCCATCTGGGTTTTTACTGCCTCCAAGGCTCCAGTTGTTGCATTGCCCAGAATTGTCAGGCCACAAACAAGGTAATTTCAGTTTTTGGCTGCTTCACCTCCACCCACTCCTCCCATGGTTAGCATGCTTAATAATCCCCATCCAATGGCATGTCCGTGGGTAGCTCCCCTAAACCCTGGATTTCTCCATTGCGCGCAAAACTCAGCCGACACTGTCCTTCGACGAACCCGAGCCATGGGTTTAGTCCATTGCTCGGGACAAGGTACCGTGGTTGGCACCAATGCTCCAACTGCCACGTTCTTGGGGAAAGGGGGTTTAAGGACATTGGTTCCTTTCCCATTAAAGAAAAAGTAATATCCTTCCTCTGTATATAATGATCCATTACAGCCCCTTCGGGTATTAATGACTTCTCCCCCTCCAGACCAGTCCCTCCACGCTTCACTGATCCCATTGCTATAACTGGGGATTGGCAGGTGATGGGATCCTACTGTCAGATGGGTCCCGTTGGCCCATCCACACAACAACTGAAATCCAGCATTTACGGGGATACAGTCCTTAGACACCTGACACTGGACTCCATTATAGGTAAGGTTACATGTGGAGCCGTGAACTGGCCCTTGCAGAGCGCAAGTGAGGTTATTTAATGGGACTTTTAACATTTATGACTGTACACCCGTGTCCTTGGTTACTAAAACAATTTTCATATTGCCTGTTGTCATTATTGGTGGTGAAGTTACATGGCCTAGCCGGTGCTCTTGACGCCGTCCTTGATTCATTGTAGCAAATGTCGTAGGAGTGGTTATTGTTCTTAGGGAGCGGTAAGCAGTTGGCCGATGGAGCGAGAAGCCTATCATAGCCGATGCTGACGGGTTTAACAGGGACCGTTTCTTTTGTCCTGGCACTTCACCAGTCGTTCAGTTCTGCCCCATGCAGGGGATGGGGTAAACAGGGAGGTAACTGATGTCATTTGTGGATAACAAACCGCCTGCCCCTTCCCGAATAGCTCGTTGTGTGCCTGGATGAATAAATTGGAGTTTTCTCGTTCCCCTCTCTTTTCCTGTTTGTTCCGTCCGTGTTCAGGCTTTGTCCATTTCCAGCCGAAACCGATTAACCCTGCAGTGGTCGCCATACATATTAATGCCACAAAGAGCCTCATCTCAGCGATTTATTTCGTATCTGTGAAGACAAGGGAGGGAAAAAGAAAAGAACGTGCAATTTCATGGCAAAATTAATTCGTGCCCTGCTTCCCGTGGACTGGATCCCCCTCCCTGACCTCGACCTCCCCCCTTTGCTTGGTGTCACCAACCACTTTGCAATGGTGCAAATCCACCCATGCCGATCGTCCTTCTACCTTTACCGCGGAGGGGGTGGTGAGGAGAACCTGGAAGGGGCCCAACCATCGAGGAGAAAGGGTGTCCTTACAAACCCAATTCTTAATCAACACATAAGAACCCGGGGTGATCCGTCCATTAACGGGAAATTCTATGTCGCCCAAATAAGCGGCCTTGACCTGCCCGTGAATCTCACGCAGGGCCCTTGTAAGGGCAAGGACGTAAGAGACCATCTCCTCCATCATGTGATGCAACGTCATTGTGGCCGGGATAATGTCTGTCCAGGGGGTGCGCAGAGGTCGGCCATAGATGATCTCTGCAGGAGACAACCTTGTCTTCCCTGCTGGAAGGACTCTGATCTGGAACAAAGCAACAGGCAACATTTTAACCCAGGTGGAGCCTGATTGGTCCACCAGCTTGGCAAGCTTGGTCTTCAGGGTCTGGTTCAAGCGTTCCACCATTCCTGCAGCCTGTGGGCGATAAGCACAATGCAGCCGCTGGGTTACGCCCAGCTGTCGGTGCAATTCTTTATTGATAGCGGCAATGAAGTGAGGGCCGTTATCCGAACTGACGGTGTTTGGAACCCCAAAGCGAGGAACAACCTGCCGTAATAAAATAGACACCACCGTAGAGGCAGTGCAATCAGTGGTTGGAAAGGCTTCAATCCATCTAGAAAACACATCAACAATAACAAGCACATGTTTATAACACTGACACTTAGGCAAATCAATAAAATCCATCTGTAAGGTTTCAAACAGAGCAGGAGGTAATGGAGTACGACCCGTCTGGCAGACAACTCCTTTACCAGGGTTGTGCGTAGCACAGGTGAGGTACCGTGCACTAGTTTGGGCTGCCAAAACCTTAAGTCGAGGATGCCACCATGCCTGTAAGAGAGCGTCTACTAGCAAGGTGGCCCCACAGTGAGTGGCTACATGTAGGCAATCAACGACCCAGGTCGCTAACTGGTCTGTCATACAGGTCTGTCCGGCCGGCGTGAGCCACAATCCAGAGTCAGCCTTCCGACAGCCCAGCTGCTCCCATTCCATTATAACATTAGCAGAGGCGTCCCCCTGTAAGAGCAATACATCATTTATGGTTGGCATAGGTTTCTCAGATTCAGACGAGCCCATATAAAGGCTTTTCACCTGCCTCATCATACTACCCACCACTTTAAATCTACCGCGTGAAGCACATTTAGCCGCATCGTCAGCCAACCTGTTACCGATTTGGAACTGTCCGAAATCGTGAACGACTCCAAATGCGTATCGGGAGTCGGTGTAAATATTGACGGAGTGCCCCTCTGCAAGGACACAGGCTCGGGTGAGGGCAAACAACTCAGCCTGCTGAGCTGAAAACGGTGGGTCAAAACTGCCACAATCCAGCAAGGTTCAATCTTGCTTAACTACCGCAAAGCCTGACAGACGGCATCCCTGCTCGTTGATGGACGAACTTCCATCGGTATAGAGGATCAAATCTGGAGAGGCTAGAGGTTGATCGCTAAGGTCAGGGCGCGGACTGGTATCGGCGAGAATAGCCTCCAAGCAGTTATGGTCGCATGGAGCGAGGCGATCAGGAGGAGAGCAGAGAAACGCAGCAGGGTTGATAGTAGTGCAGTGCCGGAACTGTAGCTTGGGATTATTCAACAGGTAGATCTCATACTTATTTTGTCTAGCTGAAGTCAAATGCTGGGTCTGGAACTGTCCCAGTAGGGCGGTCACGGAGTGGGAGGAATATACGGTAATGTTCTGCTGGAGAGTCAGGTATCATTCCCAACCACTGTCGCATTCCCCTGGCTGACGTGGGGGGCAGTGTCCTGTAAATGGGGTCTGTGCGGCTCTCGTCCAACCTACGGTCATCTGCTGAGATTATGACTCCGAGGAATTTCACCTCCTTTTGTCCGACATGTACTTTGGAGGGGGACACAACGTACCCCAATGTCTTTACAAAGTTCAACAACAAAATTATAGCTTCCCTATTCTGCTCCTCCATTTCACTGGCCACTAAAAGTTCATTGATGTACTGGATCAATGCAGACCCCTCAGGTAACTGCAGGTTTTGTAATTGCTGTTGCAGACAATGAGAAAATAGCGAGTTTACAAAGCCCTGTGGCAATCTGGTCCATGTATACTGTAGGAGAGAGATTGAGTTCGCCGCTGTGCCATATTCGTTCTGGTTTTGGTCCGAGGGTTCAGCTTAATTCTGCCTCCCATGGAGCTGATAGATTGTGGGACAGCAGGAGAATACGGAGGGGGTCAGTCTGTGGGAGGGGCACTTCTGACACCAAATGTTGATTCACGTTTCTCTCTCACATCGGTTGTTTCGACAATAATCGACCAGGCACCGGGGTTGCTTTAAACGTACGTTTATTGAGCAGGAGTCTTCACACAGGTTAACAACCTAGCAAAGAGTCAAGCTGCCTGCCCTTAATTGCAAGGCTCTTTATATGTTAATGCCACCGTTTAGCACCTCCCACATTCCCCCCCCGATCAAAGAACCGACACGTACGAAGAATACAGGAAACCAAGTATGTACATATAAGGGGATGAAAGAGGAACCACACATAATCTTAGACCAGTACATCCCTTAGTCTTCCTGGCAAGGGGGGGAGGTTGTGTATTCCTCAATCTTGTCAGACTGGGCCTGTGATCCTTTATTCATGACTACGCAGTAACTGCAAGACATTGTGTATTCCCTCCTAACAGCCTGTTCCAGCAAGCCTGATCAGCAGCCATCTTATGTCCTTTGTTTCAGTCTACCTGGCCAACCATTTTGTCTTACAGAACAGACTTATAGCATTGATTCAGAATTTCTATTCATCATCAGGACTGTCTTATGAAGAATGACTGGATAGACTTGGTTTATACTCTCTAGAATTTAGGAGATTGAGAGGGAATCTTATAGAAACTTACAAAATTCTTAAGGGGTTGGACAGGCTAGATGCAGGAAGATTGCTCCCGATGTTGGGGAAGTTCAGGACAAGGGGTCACAGCTAAGGATAATGGGGAAATCCTTTAAAACCGAGTTGAGAAGAACTTTTTTCACACAGAGAGTGGTGAATCTCTGGAACTCTCTGCCACAGAGGGTAGTCGAGGCCAGTTCATTGGCTATATTTAAGAGGGAGTTAGATGTGGCCCTTGTGGCTAAGGGGATCAGAGGGTATGGAGAGAAGGCAGGTACGGGATACTGAGTTGGATGATCAGCCATGATCATATTGAATGGCGGTGCAGGCTCGAAGGACCGAATGGCCTACTCCTGCACCTAATTTCTATGTTTCTATGTTTCTAAAAAGTAAAATTGTATAAGGGAGGATTGCTGAAAAATTAAATGTAAATAATTATTTGTTAAGAATGGTATATGATTCAGGGATTGGATGTATAATGAAAGATTGTCCTGACACAAAATATTTTGGTTGATATGACTTTTGGTTGCAAATATAGCGTATGCACCCATTCATGACAACTCAACTACTTATTTGGTTGATGTTGCAAGTACAAGTTAAATTATTCTAGAGTAAAATTTGCAGGATAGAAGCATTCAACGTTAAAAAAAAAAAACTGCATTAGGTAAAAACCGAAATACTCAGCAGTTCAAGTTGAAGACCCTTTGATCTGAAATGTTTCTCTTCCCAGAGATGCTGCCTTGCCTGCTGAGTATTTAAGAGATGTGGGGTTTGCAAGCTGAACTATCATTGAATTGGCCATCTCTATTTGCTCTTGTGAACGTGATGAGCTGCCTTCCTGAGCTGCTGTCGACCTTGAGGTCCTGGAATATACACAATGCTTTTAGGGTTGGCATTCCAGCATTTTGACCCAATGATGGTGAAGGAACAACAATGTATTTCCACGTCAGGATGGTGGGTGTTTGGAGATGATGATGTTCCCATACGTCTTCTATTCTTGACCTTCTAGCAGGTAGAGGTCATGGATTTGGATGGTGCTGTCTACGGGGTCTTGGTAAGTTGGTGCAGTACATCCTGTAGATGGCACAAACTACTGCCACTGTGTGTGGAGTGAGTGAATGGTTATGGCTGGCGTGCTCATCAGGTGGGCTGTTATGTCCTGTATGATGTTGATCATTTTCACCATTTTCTGTTTAAGTGTAAAATTTGGCTTATATGAATGTCGAATTGTTAATCGAAGATAGACACAAATAGCTAGAGTAACTCACCAGGTCGGACAGCATCTCTGGAGAAAAGGAATAGGTTACATTTCAGATCGAGACCCTTCTTCAGACTGAGCCTGGGGAAAGGGAAACGAGAGATATAGACAGTGATGTAGAGAGATATAGAACAAATGAATGAAAGATATGGAAAAAAGTGAAGATGGTAAAGGCCATTTTTAGCTGTGGGTTAGGCGAAAACAGGTTGCAATGAGATTGTTAATCTTTTATATGTAGTGGTAAAAAATTTTGTCTTATTGCCTCTTTTAATAAACTATGATATTGGAGATCAATGTTTGTTCAATATGAGATCCAGATTGTACTCTACTACAGGATCTGGGAAAAAGATAAATTTACAAGTACGATTGCAGGAGTAAAATTTGTATTTTTGTTACTTTATTTGAAAAATTGAAACGATTACAATTTTATAGTTGGCGATAATTTTTTATATATCAATAAATAATTATAAACCTTTAGCAACAAAATACTTCATGCATTTGAAACAACAAACACATATGCAGAGTGTATATGCAAACAACATGCATAGAGTAGGTATGTTGCAAAACGTACCTGAAGCGTCGCTGAAAATCTGTTCCAGCCCGTGTGCGCGATTTTGCCGCCGTTTAGAGGGGGGCGGGTTTAAAACGCGATTTTCCCTAGGCTGTTCAAATCGAGGTTTTTCAGCCTAGTTAATTATTAACGAAAAATCGCTGGAAGATTCCCTCGCTTGAGCTATTATTAGTTTTAAAGGCTTTATTAAATTGTTATAGTAGTTTAAAAATTAACCTCTAAACCCCCGACCGCTGGCAACCGGCCGGATCTCATACAGGGGACAACAGAAGGTTGGCTGTTTATTTTTACGTTAAAAAGGGCTTCTTAAGATCCCTTTATACAAAGTTTAATATTGCGAGTAGCTAATTTTGGGCCCATTATATCCCGCAGTATTTTTCTGGGCATTTGAGGGTACAAATCTAGCGCAATGTGAACGTTCTAAACCAGCGCGTTCACAAGATCCCACTAGAAAGCTGATTTAAATTGACTTTAATTTACAGCAATTAATGACTAAATTCCTTCCATTGGGCCTATAAATTAATGTCAATGAGATTTAAAAATCATGTTTTACTGTGAATTATTTGTGAATATTATTTGGACACAGGCTATTTAAAAATGTTAATAATTTATTAAGAAATGGATAGATGTTTAGATCTAGTAATTGAAGTTTGAAATTAGCTACAATTAGGTAACTAACTAATTATAAGCTTAAATTTCAGGTCATCCAAGTAAGATTATTTTATATTTGTTTCAGAATGCTTCAATCTATGATAACTGAACATTTCATTCAGTTCCCTTAATTTTTAAGAAAGTTATGTGCTTTTGATTGTCCACGATCACAGCTTTTTTGTTATGTCCATAGAAAATCAATAGGGAACAAGATGCTAATTTCCGAGTATGAAAATGGCCATAACCTTTTAAATACTTGAGATATGAAAGTGAATTGGTGTCAAATTAAACTTATGTTATGCTTTATCTGATGGGATAAATTGCAGACTTGATTTTTAAAATCTCAAAATTTTGTAACATTGCTACATAGAGAAAAATCAAAAAATATATATATATATCCCCCCCCCCCACCTCCCCCCCCCCCCCCCCCCCCACTCTCCCCCCCCCCCTCACTCTCCCCCCCCCTCACTCTTCCCCCCCCCCCTCACTCACAGTCCCCTCTCCCCTCTCCCCCCCTCTTTTTAAGCAAATATTGTAACCAATAAATGGCTAATGAGGTTTAATGCAGATAAATGTGAGGTGTTGCATTGTGCTAAGTAAACGGGCTTATTCATAGAAGACAGAGGGTTTGTGGTGGGAGGGTAGATATTCAGGCTGGAGGTGTGTGACCAGTGCAGTTCCACATGGGATGGGACCTCTGCAGTTTGTGATGTATATATAAATGGCATGGATGTAAATGTAAATGGGTTGCTGAGTAAGTTTACTAACAATGCCAACATTGGAGGAGTTGCAGACAGTGAGGAAGGCTGTCAGAAAATACAGAGTGGTTAAGATCAACTGCAGAAATGGTATAGTGGGGAGATGGCAGATGGAGTTTACAGTGTTGAGTGTTGAACTTTGGGAGGTTGAATGAAATGGGAGAGTCATTATCGCCGGCGGTCACTCGAATCGAGCAAGACTGTCCTCTCATGGAGGACGCCTGTGTGTGACTTTGTTTGACGTGGGGAGACTGGTGCACAGACAGCCACCCCATGGTCCTTGACAGATTTGGGTCAGGATCCAGTGGCACGGAGTCCAAGACGACCGGAGACCCTTTTCTGCTGCAGCCTTCATCCGCCTTCCCAGCCGTTGTGACGCTCCACTAAGGTCACCCATCGTCCTCCGCCTGTTCCACTGTTGAGGTCTTGGTTGGATTGCTCTTTGTCAGAGACCTCCCTCACGACCTTACCGCCATGGGTGGCCCTACCAGGAGCATAGCTCCGGACGGCATCGCTCTCAGGATCTCAGGTCCACACAAGCTTCTCCACCACGACAAGGTGACGAACCACATATACATTTAGTGGCAAGACCCTTAAAAACATTAATATTCAAAGGGATCTTGGAGTCCAAGTTCATAGCTCAATGAAGAAAGCAGCGCAAATAGATAGTGATCGTGAAGAAGGCATCCCTTCATTGCTCAGGGCATTGAGAATGAGGCTCAGGAAGTCATGATGCAGCATTTTAGGACTTTGTTTCGGCTGTATTTGGAGTACTGCCTGCAGTCTGGCCACACAATTACAGGAAGGATGTGGGGGCTTTGAGGTGGGTGTAGAGGAGGTTTGCCAGAATGCCTGCCCGGATTAGAGAGTTTCAGTTAAACGCAGAGGTTGTATTAACTTGGCCAGTTTTAGCTGGAACTTATGATGTTGAGGGAAGACACAATAAAAGAAGATCTAATTATGGGAGGCACAGACAGGGTTTCATATGAAGGAAGACTGGATAGACTCGGCTTGTACTCGCTCAAATTTAGAAGATTGAGGGGGGATCTTATAGAAACGTACAAAATTCTTAAGGGGTTGGACAGGCAGGAAGATTGTTCCCGATGTTGGGGAAGTCCAGAACAAGGGGTCACAGTTTAAGGATAAGGGGGAAATCTTTTAGGACCGAGATGAGAAAAACATTTTTCACACAGAGAGTGGTGAATCTCTGGAATTCTCTGCCACAGAAGGTAATTGAGGACAGTTTATTGGCTATATTTAAGAGGGAGTTAGATGTGGCCCTTGTGGCTAAAGGGATCAGGGGGTATGGAGAGAAGGCAGGTACAGGATACTGAGTTGGTGATCAGCCATGATCATATTGAATGGCGGTGCAGGCGCGAAGGGCCGAATGGCCTACTCCTGCACCTAATTTCTATGTTTCTATAAGGTCAAAACTTTTTTCCCCAGTGTGAAAAGGTCCAGCACTAGAGGGTATAGCTATAAAGTAAGAGGAGGAAAGCTTAATGGACAGGTGCAGGCCAACATTTATTACAGAGAGCAGTGGGGGCTTGGAACCCACTGCCAGGGGTGGTGGTGGAGGCAATTTGATTGTTGCATTTATAAGGTTATTAGATAGGAAGTGACAGGAATAGAGCAATATTGATCACATGCAGGCAGATGAAATCTGTTTAACTTAGCATTGCGTTACTTTGGCACAAACATTGTGGGTCTAAGTGCTAAGTTCCTGTGTTGTACTGTTCTGTGTTCAATGTTTCACCAGGAAGCATCTTGGCTGCTTTAGATACAGATCTAATGCATACAACTGAGAGATAACTGCCCCGAGGAAAGGGAATGGAAACGAAGGGATATGATTTAGTTCCGGGCTATTAGGATTATCTTTTAATCATTGGTTGCAGATCATGCTATTACAAATGCCATTCATTCCTTTCTAGTTATATGTGACTGATGGTAAAAGGCATGCTGACCTAGATATCATTTAGATAGCCCCTGATGTTTGACGTAATCCAACAAAGGCCAGTTTAGATCACATTGAGGCATAATTTATTTAAAGCAAGTAGCAAACTTTGCCTTGCAGATAAGAATAGAGAACATAGGAGACAGCAGCAGGAGTTATTCAGCCCCTCAAGCTTGCTGCGTCATTTTCTAGACCGCAAATGATCGGACTTTGAACTTAACTCTTTATTTTCTCTCTGATCTCCATAGCCTTAGATTCCCCAGTGATCCGAAAATCGATCGCAGTCTTTCATGTATTAAAAAACTCTCCAATCACTGCTCTGTAGAATGCGGACTTTAAACGATGAGATGAGAACAGAAATACCTCATCTCTTCATAATTGGCTGTTCAAACATTTCCAGCCTGTGCCCCGGTTGTAGGCTCTGCTTCAGGGGAAGCATCTTTTCCTTGGCCAGCTCTCTCAGAATCTTATTTCTCAATCTCATTCTTCAAAACTGCAGATAACAAAGTTCCATTCTTTTGCCATTGTACCTCAAAACAAAACAATCTGGTGAACCTTCTCTGCACTGTCATAAGGTCATAGTGATAGGAGCAGAATTAGGCCATTTGGCCCATCAAGTCTACTCCGCCATTCAATCATGGCTGATCTATCTCTCCCTCCTAACCTCATTCTCCTGCCTTCTCCCCCATAATCCCTGACACCCGTACTAATCAAGACGCTATCTATCTCTACCTTAAAATATCCATTGGCTTGCAATCCACAGCCTCCTATGGCAAAGAATTCCACAGATTCACCACCCTCTGACTAATGAAATTCCTCCTTATCTCCTTCCTAAAGAGACGTCATTTAATTCTGAGAATATGACCTCTAGTTCATGACTCTCCCACTAGTGGAAACATCCTCTCCACATCCATATAACAACCATATAACAATTACAGCACGGAAACAGGCCATCTCGGCACTACAAGTCCGTACCGTGCTTGGATCCACTATCCAAGCCTATATATCTCCAACATAGATGTCAAATGAGATGAAAAGTAGATGGTGTCATCTAGCTATGAATATAACCAAAATCCTGGATGTAATGCCAATATTTTATCTTACTGTATACTAAATGTATTTGACTGCTGGCTTTCTGTGCTTCTGGTAACTAATAGAGAGCCCAGGAGAGCTGGAGCTCCTCCAGCTTAAATTTGTCTAACATTTGAAGAAAGTTACATGAAGTGGCCAGATGTGATCCTGGGCTGCAGCATTGCCAAGGCCAGGCCTTGTGTCAGAGTGCTCCGCTTGGCTTATGAAGTCTATCTGAAAGTGAACCATTACTGTACAAAGGATCAGTGCTGAGACAGTGATTCAATACTTTGTATGTCTCAGATCTGGGTCCTTTGTGGCTGAAACATAAGCAAAATTACACATGAGGAACAGCTGGAATCCAGGTGCAAGATAATTCCATGAACCATCTCCACCCTCTCCCAGAAGATCAAGATTTAATATTTTTCATTGTAGCTTCTTTCTTATTTTTTCAACCAAAAATAATTGTAATCAGTTATTTACAAAAATGATATGTACAATACAAGCATACCCACCACTATAATACAAAGCTAAACCAATATTCTTAAATACTGGGCTTGTTCACAATTCTTATTAAGGGATCCACCCATCCTCGGAATCTAAGTCCGTGCCGTGCTTGGATCCACTCTATCCAAGCCTATATATCTCCAACATAGATGTCAAATGTGATGAAAAGTAGATGGTGTAATCTAGCTATGAATATAACCAAAATCCTGGATGTAATGCCAATATTTTATCTTACTGTATACTAAATGTATTTGACTGCTGGCTTTCTGTGCTTCTGGTAACTAATAGAGAGCCCAGGAGAGCTGGAGCTCCTCCAGCTTAAATTTGTCTAACATTTGAAGAAAGTTACATGAAGTGGCCAGATGTGATCCTGGGCTGCAGCATTGCCAAGGCCAGGCCTTGTGTCAGAGTGCCCCGCTTGTCTTATGAAGTCTATCTGAAAGTGAACCATTACTGTGCAAAGGATCAGTGCTGAGACAGTGATTCAATACTTTGTATGTCTCAGATCTGGGTCCTTTGTGGCTGAAACATAAGCACGATTACACATGAGGAACAGCTGGAATCCAGGTGCAAGATAATTCCATGAACCATCTCCACCCTCTCCCCAAGAAGATCAAGATTTAATATTTTTCATTGTAGCTTCTTTCTTATTTTTTCAACCAAAAATAATTGTAATCAGTTATTTACAAAAATGATATGTACAATACAAGCATACCCACCACTATAATACAAAGCTAAACCAATATTCTTAAATACTGAATATTAAATAACTAGTTCACAATTCTTATTAAGGGTACATTCCACCCCTGGTGCCCAATGGTCCTGGGAATCCGTGGACAGTGCGTAGTCCCTTTCTGAAACCTTCCTTCAGGCAAGCGGGGATCTGCATCAAGCAACCAGTATCTCTCTCAGCCCAACCCTGAACAATCAACTGGGATCAAGGGCAAATATCCTCAGTGAGCAAGGTCATGATTACAAGCATAAGAGCAAGAAAGCCTTACTACAAATGTGCAGGACACATGTATATCACACACAGATTATGAGAGGGGGGGGGGGGGAAAGAGAGAGGGGTGGGAAGAGAGAGGGGGGGGGGAGCGAGGGGAGGGGAGAGGGGGGGGGGGGGATATATATATATATATATGTTGTTTAGTAACTTGTCAGTTTCTTTGTTGAACTAAATTAAGGCGCTTGTTGCAATCAAAAGCGCTTGAACACTTGGTTGGGAAGAAAGCCAAACTGTAAGAAAGACGACTGCGCATCCTTTTCACGAGCAGCCGGCTCATGCACGGTCGCTGCCAAATCATCAACATATAAGCGGCGAAGGAAAATTAAAAATCCCGCTCAGTCCCGTCTCCCCCGGCCAGTGATGTGATGGATGTGGAGGTCTGGACCGATCAGTGACAATGTCTCGGACAAATGCCGTCCCCAGAGACGTCACGTCTGTTATTTGGCTTTTTGGCGTTGTTTTCGTTCAGTGTCTTGATTTCCATTTCTTCGCTTTGGCTTCTGGTCCTTCGATACCCCATCCGGGTACCGGACCTACCTGCTAATGTCTTCAGTTTACAGTTTAGTTTATTGTCCCGTGTACAGAGGTACAGTGAAACGCTTTGTGATTGTGATTTTACTAAAGCATATGACTTCACACATTTGCCTCATTGTCACTCACTAACTGAACCCATCTATATTCCGATGCAGGGTTACTACATACTCACCACAACATGGTCTGTCCACTTATTATTGTGTTGCCTAATATCCGTGGATTGTCACCTTGTCATGGTGGAGAAGCTTGTGTGGACCTGAGATCCTGAGAGCGATGCCGTCTGGAGCCGTGCTCCTGGTAGGGCCACCCATGGTGGTAAGATCGAGGAGGAGGTCCCTGACAAAGAGCAATCCAACCAAGACCTCAGCGGTGGAACAGGCGGCGGATGATGGCTCTTAGTGGAGCATCACAACGGCTGGGAAGGCGGATGAAGGCTGCAGCAGAAAAGGGTCTCCGGTCGTCTTGGACTCCATGCCACTGGATCCTGACCCAGATCCGTCAAGGACCGTGGGGTGGCTGTCTGTGCACCAGTCTCCCCACGTTAAACAAAGTCACGCACAGGCGTCCTCCATATAGGGAATAACACCCTGGAGACACCCATGGTAAGCCATGACTGAAGGAGGCCTAAGAAGAAGAGAAGAATATCAATGATTGTGATGTTTAGGTTCATACGTTGATAAGTTCTACGAGCAGAATATTCGGCCCATCAAGTTGAGCTTTTTGCTCTTGTAGTTAAAATTAAATCATCTTTAGGTGTAAAAGAATCTGAATTTAACAACTTGGCAGCAAAGAATGTAAACCAAACTGATATGTAATTAGGCCCACCGCAAATTGGAGGAGCAGCACGTCATATTTTGCTTGCGCAGTTTACACCCCAGCGGTATGAACATTGACTTCTCCAATTTCATGTAGTCCTTGCTTTCTCCCTCTTTCTCCTCCCCTTCTCAGCTCTCCCACAGCCTACTGTCTCCGTCTCTTCCTTTCTTTTCTCCGCCCCCCATTCCCACATCAGTCTGAAGAAGGGTCTCGACCCGAAACATCACCTATTTCCTTCGCTCCATAAATGCTGCCTCAACCGCTGAGTTTCTCCTGCATTTTTGTCTACCTTCTAATTATGTAAAGTAATTTTTTAATAAATTCAGTAACAAACAAATCATTTAGTCTATAATTGCAATGCTTATTAATTTGATCATTTTAACAATCCCTTAGTCAGCCAAACATTAGTAGCAGGAAATTGGCAGGAGTGATGAATATGAACTGTTCCAGTCTCCTCATTGTTTTCTGTCTTAGATTGCATCGCTCCACTGCTTCTCTTCTCTCCGCTTCCGCTGCCGCTCTGTGTGGCCCAGGACAATGTCCGCATCATCAACCATTATGAAGCTATGAAACTCCAGCCCCCTCTTTAGGCAAAGTTTCGGGTCGAAACACGAAACGTTGCCCATTTCCTTTGCTCCATAGATGCTGCCTCACCCGCTGAGTTTCTCCAGCATTTTTGTCTACCTTCGATTTTCCAGCATTTTTGTTTACCTTCGATTTTCCAGGAACTGAAGATGCTGGTTTAAAGCGAAGATAGACACAAAAAGCTGGAGTAACCCAACCGTGCAGGTAGTATCTCTGGAGAGAAGGAATGGGTGACGTGTCAGGTCGACTGAAAAATGGTCTTGACCCAAAATGTCACCCATTCTTTCTCTCCAGAGATCCTTCTTGTCGCATTGAGTTACTCCAGCATTTTGTGTCTATCCTCCTATACACTTCCAGTGCTATCGACCTTACAAACAAGCCTTAAATCTTTTATATGGAAACAGGCTCTGTGGCCATCAAACACCTACTTATACTAATCCTACACTAATCCCAGTTTATTCTCCTTTTAGATTCTTCCATGCCAAATGGAATTGGTGCTGTTCTATTTCTTTTCTCCAGAGATGTCGTCTGACCTGCTGAGCTACTCCAGTTTTTTCTGTCTATCTTCTGTCCTCTCCATGAGCCCGTCTGACTGTGTCTTAAACATAGAAACATAGAAAAATAAGTGCAGGAGTAGCACCTTCAGCCCTTCGAGCCAGGGCTGATCATCTAGAATCCTGCTTTTTCCCCATATCCCTTGATTCCTTTCGCCCTAAGAGCTAAATCTAACTACTCTTGAAAACATTGTGAATTAGCCTCCACTGCCTTCTGTGGCAAAGAATTCCACAGATACACAACTCTCTGGGTGAAGAAGGTTTTCCTCATCTCAGTCCTAAATGGCCTACCCCTTATTCTTAAACTGTGACCCCTGGTTCTGGACTCCCCCAACATCAAGAACATTTCTCCTGCATCTAGCCTGTCCAATCCTTTAAGAATTTTATATGTTTCTATAAGATCTCCTCTCATCCTTCTAAATTCCAGTGAATTCAAGACCAGTCGACCCATTCTTTCATCATATGTCAGTCCCGCAATCCCGGGAATTAACCTGCCGAGCCTATGCAGCACTCACTCAATGGCAATAATGTCCTTCCTCAAATTAGGAAACCAAAATTGCACACGACACCACAACACATAACACAGGTGGGATAGTCCCAGCCTCAACTACCTCCTCAGGCAGCTTGTTCCATACACCCACAACCCTTTGTGTGAAAAAGTTACCCCTCAGATTCCTATCAAATCTTTTCCCCTTCACCTTAAACCTATGTCCTTGATTAACCTACTCTGGACAAGAGACTCTGCATCCACTCGATCTATTCCTCTCATGATTTATACATATACAATATGGGGGGTACAAAGTCGGTTCAGTATGTAATCTGCATAACTAGACGTTTAGTGATTGGCATGGACTCGATGGGCCACACAGTCTAACTCAGCACTTTATGACAATGAAGAAAAAGTCTATTTTAAGTTTAATTTCCAAAATTTTCATCACAATTTTTTATTATCATATTAAATACATTGAACAAGGGAAAGATGACACTGTCAATAGGTTTAGTAGAAGATAGACACAAAAAGCTGAAGTAGCTCAGCGGAACAGGCAGCATCTCTGGAGAGAAGGATGGGTGGCGTTTCCGGTCGAGATCCTTCTTCAGACTTTAAACCAGCATCTGCAGTTCCTTCTTACACAATAAGTTTGGCAAGTTGGTCAAATAGATTCAGGAAAAACAGAGTTGGGTCACAGACAATAGGTGCAGGAGGAGGCCATTCGGCCCTTTGTGCCAGCACCGCCATTCAATGTGATTATGGCTGATCATCCACAATCAGTACCCTGTGCCTGCCTTCTCCCCATGTCCCTTGATTCCGCTAGCCCCTAGACCTCTATCTAACTCTCTTATAGAACACATAGAAACTTCCCAACTTCCCCGAATGACCAGAAGGTTCAATGTCTCAGTCTGAAGAAGGGTCCCGACCCAAAAGGTCACCTATTCCTTCGCTCCATAGATGCTGGCTCACCCGCTGAATTCTCCGACATTTTTGTCCACCTTCGATTTTTCCAGCATCTGCAGTTCTTTCTTAAACAGAAGGTTCAATGTGATGCCTTTTGGAATTACACGGACCTGCAAGTACCATCCATTCATAACATCATAGAGATGTACAGCACAGAAACAGCCTCTTTGGCCCACCTGGTCCATGCCGACCAAGTTGGCATACTGGACATCCCATTTACCTGCATTTGCCCCATAGCGCTCCAATTTCCTCCTATCCATATATCTGATGAGATTCGTTCCAAATCTTTCGTGCCTTTTAATACATACCCTTTTAGAATTCAATGGAGTCTGATTTACACCATGTGTGAGCTACTAATGCTCGCCAATCTTGTCCCTGACAGTTTCTGTATCGTCTGCCAGTGCTGCTGCAGATGAAGACACTGTAATTTTAAAATCAGACAAGGTGCATCCCGCTACTTGCATTCTTCAATATTCTTTCCTCCAGCTTCTGATCAATTGCACCTGGATCAAAGGAGAATCTGCTTCCCTTCCACCGCTGCTCCCAGCGTTACTGGGTTGTTGCAGGGAGCAGCAGCGACTACTGCCTCCTCATGCCGAGCAGCGGAGATCCCACACTCTTCGCTCTTGGCCGGGAAAGCATGAATGAAGAGCGCTGGCGGTCTTCGGGCTTCGCCGAAGTCAGCGGGCGAGAGAGGGAGAGACTTCCAGCCACAGCGACAGCCGCCGTCCACGGTATGTGATCCAGAGCAATAACAATCCCAGCGCTCTGTCATCGGTTACAGCGCTCTGCCATCTGTGCGAGGTGTCCTTTGGCACAAGAAGCACCGCTGATTACAAATCAGAGCAGATTCTCCAACAGGAAGGGAAAACAAACAGAATCCTGCATTTGTTTTTGTTAAAATGTAACAATTAAACATAATTAAATATAAATATATTAGTCTGAAGAAGAGTGTCGACCCGAAACTTCACCCATCCCTTCTCTCCAGAGACACTGCCTGTCCCGCTGAGTTACTCCAGTGTCTATCCTCGGTGTAAGCCCGCATCTGCAGTTCCTCCTTACACATGAGTGCTGCTGCTGACCTTCTACCGCTCGTCCATCGAGAGCCTGCTGACATACTGCATTACAGCATGGTATGGCAGCTGCACCATGGCAGACAGGGAGAGGCTTCAGAGGGTAACCAGGACAGCGCAGAGGATCATTGGTTGCCCTCTCCCCTCCCTGATGGACATCTACACCTCCCGCTGCCTTAGCAGGGCAAAGAAGATCACCAAAGACAGCTCCCATCCTGCGTTTGGACTGTTCGACCTGCTGCCCTCTGGAAGGCGCTATAGGTGCATCAAATCCAGGACAAACAGACTCAGGAATAGCTGCTTCCCGAGAATTATATCTACCATAAATTCAAATCCACACATGCACTGACTACACCGCCCAACACGGACTTCCATCTGTATATATGTATATATGTATGTAGCACCGTAGAATTTGTGCACCTATTCCCCCCCCCCCCCCCCATCTCCCTTCTGTTTTGTTTTTCTGTTTCTTGTTTTTTGTGTAAAATTGTATGTATGCACTGAGTACGAGCAGCTTTCAGTTTCACTGTACATGTATAGTGACAATAAATGGCATATCTATCTATGACGCATAATTGATTTGTTACATGAAGATGGGTCGGCACCTTCGACATTCACTGAAATGTCACCAGCACCTTTATACATTGGCCAGCACCAATAGCTTGGCACTTTTCATTTAAAGAAACATCTTTCAAACCATCACAGCAAAAAATATTAGCTGCCAGACCCGATTCAGAAGCCCCGTCGTTGCCAAGTTGTAAGATTTTAATTGTGAATTTCATTTTAATCTGTCATAATTTAACATTCTAATTCTGATTTTGCCCCTTTCAGCTGACTTCAAATATATCCGTTTGGAATTTTTAAACCCGTGTTTGGCAAATTAAGACTATAATCTACAATTATGTAAATGTGTTTTCATGCTAAAATGTACGGTTTAAAAGTAAACAATATGATTTTCTGTAGTTTGTGTATCTCCAAGGGATAGAGAACTTCTAATTTGCCTTTTGTGATTAGGTTATGGATACTGCCTTGCTAAATGATGCATCTGTTGATGTTGTTGATTTATAAAACTGTTCCCACAGGCTACAATTTAACAAAGTGGGTTTTATAACAATCTTAAGAGAAATGTAATCAGGCTATGTTCTTATTTTATTTCCCCCCAATATTTGGCTCCATGTATGAACATGGATTTTGAAGGTATAACCATTGGGGTTTTTTTTTAAAGTTGATGAAAGAAGTTGATTTATTAGATAGAAATTCAATCAATCAATCAACCTTTATTGTCATCTTGCAAGCAACAAGTACAGTGCAAAATGAAAAGACGTTTCCCAGTGAATAGCGGAGCCTCGCACATGAAATTTAAAACACTTCTCACATAATAACACTAAAAAAAACAATCCAGTCCCTGATGGAACAGAATAAATAGTTAAAATCAGGTAAAAAACACAATGTTAAAATACAGTAAACCAATCATAAAAAAATGTCCGGGGCCGCTGATTTAAGTGGCCAGTGCCAGTTATTAAGGTGTCCGTGCCAGCCGCAGAGTCAAGTCAAGTGACTGTGAGTGCAGAGTGACTGTTTAGCAGCCTCACAGCCTGTGGTAGGAAGCTGTTTAGCAGCCTCGTAGTCCGGGCTTTGATGCTTCGATATCTCTTGCCTGATGGCAGGAGATCCAGGTGTGTGTGGAGGGGGTGCAGTTTGTCCTTGGCAATTCTCTGTGCTTTCTTCAGACAGCGGCTCTGGAACAGTTCTTGTACCGAGGGTAGGGAGACGCCAATAATCCTCTCTGCTCCCCTCACTACCCTCTGCAGAGCCTTCCTGTCCGAGCAGTTGCAGGTGCAGTACCACGTATTGATGCAGTACGTGAGTACAGACTCCACCGTGCCCCTGTAGAAAGTCCTGAGGATGTTGGTGGGGAGTGAGGCCTGTTTTAGTTTCCTCAGGAAGTGCAGTCGCTGATGGGCCTGTTTGACGGTCCCAGTGGTGTTCCTGGACCAGGTGAGGTTGTCCGTTATCTGCACACCGAGGAACTTTATGCTCTCCACTCTCTCCACTGCAGTGCCACTAATGTTGAGCGGTGTATGCTCTGGCTGCACCCTCCTGAAGTCGACAACCATCTCCTTAGTTTTGTCGACATTCAATTCCAGGTTATTTTTGCCGCACCAGTCCACCAGTTGTTCTACTTCCTCCCTGTACCTTGTTTCGTCATCTCCACTGATGAGTCCCACCACTGTAGTGTCGTCCGCGAACTTTATGATTTTATTGTCCCTGAATCTGGCAGCACAGTCATGTGTGAGCAGTGTGAACAACAGCGGGCTGAGCACACAGCCTTGAGGGGAGCCGGTGCTCAGCGTGATCGAGCCTGAAGTGTTCTTGCCAACACGGACTGACTGCGGTCTCTCTGTCAGAAAGTCCAAGATCCAGTGACACAGGGTGGTGTTGAGGCCCAGCAGGGTTAGTTTCTCCACAAGTCTCTGTGGGATGATGGTATTAAACGCTGAGCTGAAGTCAATGTACAGGATTCTGGCGTATGTGTTCTTGTGTTCCAGATGCGCGATTACTGTGTGCAGCGTGGTGGAGATGGCATCCTCTGTAGAGCGGTTGGGGCGATAGGCAAACTGTAGGGGGTCTAACGATGAGGGGAGGCTGGCAGTAATGTGGGGTTTCACCAGGCGTTCAAAACACTTCATTATTATTGGGGTCAGGGCGACAGGGCGGTAGTCATTTAGGCAGGCAACCACTGGTTTCTTCGCTATGGGGATTATCGTGGAAGTTTTGAGGCATGTGGGGACAATGGCCTGACTAAGGGAGATGTTAAAGATGTCTGTTAGCACATCTGCTAACTCCTCAGCACATTCCTTTAGCACACGTCCTGGGATGTTGTCGGGTCCGACTGCTTTCCACGGGTTGACCTTAGACAGGATTCTCCGTGTGTCCATTTTGTCTATGGTCAGGACTGGCTGGTCGGTTTGTAGGCAGGGGCTGGCTCTCCTCTTGGGTGTGGTGCTTGCTTCATCAAAACGTGCAAAGAAGTTGTTTAATTTATCTGGGAGAGAAGTGTCCGTGTTGGTTACCTGCTGCCTTGCCTTGTACCCCGTCAATGTTTCGATTCCCTTCCACATCCTCCTGGTGTCTCCTGTGTCGCAGAGGTGTCCCTGGATTTTCCCCGCGAAGGCACGTTTCGCTGCCCTGATTCCTTTTCCCAGTGCAGTCCTGGTGGATCGGAGAGCGGCTGTGTTACCGGCTCTGTAGGCTGCATCACGAGCCCTCAGCAGCGAGCGCACCTCTGCTGTCATCCATGGCTTTTCGTTACCACGTGCAGTGAACGTTTTCATGATGGTGACATCCTCAGTGCACTTGGCAATGTAGCTGGTTACAGTCTCTGCGTACTCCTCGATGTTGATGAGGTCATCATAGGATGCTGCTGTCCTGAACACATCCCAGTCAGTGTGCAGGAAGCAATCCTGCAGTGCTGAGGCTGCTCCCTCTGGCCAGACCTTTCAAATTTGAAAGCACTTGATCAAATAATGAACATAATTGATCATTACGGCTGAAATTCAAGCTGAAAGTGAGATGACACGGTGCCACCAAGAATCATTTAAAGAGAGTCACTAAGTTGTGCAGCACTGAACAGAGATCTTCAGCCGGACATGTCCATGCCGATCTCAGAGAGTCATCTGCCTGCATTTAACCACATCCCTTTAAATCTTTTCTCTCTGTGGACCTATCCAAATGTCTTTTAAACACCATAATTCTGCAACTTCTTCTGGACCGTTTCCTCCATATATACACTTCCGTGCAGAGAAAGCTGACATTTAGTTTGGTTTAGAGATACAGCATGGAAACAAACCCTTTGGCCGAACTACTGCGAACTCAGCACTTCAACTCCACCTCCCATTCCGAATCTGACCTTTCTGTCCTGGGCCTCTTCCATGGCCAAAGTGAGGCCCAGCCCATATTGGAGGAACAGCGCCTCATATTTTGCTTAGGCAGTTTACTCCCCAGCAGTATGAACATTGACTTCTCTAATTTCAGATAGTCCTTGCTTTCTCCCTCCTTCCCCTTCCCAGCTCTCCCACTAACCTACTGTCTCCGCCTCAACATCAGTCTGAAGAAGGGTCTCAGCCCGAAACGTTGCCCATTTCTTCTCTCCATAGATGCTGCCTCAACCGCTGAGTTCCTCCAGAATTTTTGTCTACCTTTGGCTGAACCATCATTCTTCCATTCACACTAGTTCTATGTTATCCCACGTTCTCATCCACACATTTGGGACAATTTTACAGAGGCCCTTCACTTACAAACCTGTACATCTTTGGATGTGGGGGAAAACCAGAGCAGCTGGAGGACGCCTTGCGGTCCCAGCAAGAATGTGTAAACTGCACACAGCCACCACCTGAGGTCTGGATGGAAGGGTCTTTGGCCAGTCTGAAGAAGGGTCTCGACCTGAAACCTCACCCATTTGTTCTACCCGAGATGCTGCCTGTCCCGCTGAGTTACTCCTGCATTTTGTGTTGAAATCCTGTTTCTTATGTTCGCTGGCAGGAGTGTACAACAACTGAAGAGGTTGCATTTTGTATCAATCTTAAGTGTAAACCAACATCTGCAGTTCTTTCTTACAAATTCCTCAAGGTTCAGGTGTTGGAGTAGACTAATTTCACAAGCACCCCACAATCAGCCTCCTACCCACCTTAGATGCGACAGGGAGTGTAGCTTCAGTGCGAATTCTGGATTTCTGTCGAGGGTCCTGACCCAAAATGGTAGACAACACACTTCTGCCACCCATCAGAATGGTTCTGCGTTACTCGTTGGATGCATGGGAAAGGTATTATTCAACCTCAAGGCCTTTTTCTGTTTAGTTTTCTTTCAGATTTATTTGAAAAATAAGTCCGACTGTGTCAAACCCATGCTGAATAAAACATGGCAGTCTGTAAACATCCTATCTCACAGCATGCATTGACACATGCAACACAGGTATTCCTGTTAGACTGTTTGGAAGTGAGATATGCCTTCATTAATAAGTTACTTCATCTGCTGTTGTCTTAGGGATATGAGAAGCTGGCAATACTAAGTAGAAACATAGAAACATAAAAAAAATAGGTGCAGGAGGAGGCCATTCGGCCCTTCGAGCCAGCACCGCCATTCAATATGATCATGGCTGATCATCCAACTCAGTGTCCTGTACCTGCCTTCTCTCCATACCCCCTGATCCCTTTAGCCACAAGGGCCACATCCCACTCCCTCTTAAATATAGCCAATGAACTGGCCTCAACTACCTTCTGTGGCAGAGAATTCCACAGATTCACCACTCTCTGTGTGAAAAATGTTTTTCTCATCTCGGTTTTAAATGATTTCCCCCTTATCCTTAAACTGTGACCCCTTGTTCTGGACCTCCCCAACATCGGGAACAATCTTCCAGCATCTAGCCTGTCCATTACTTATGTAATGGACTTTAACTTGCGTCATTACTGCTGCCTCTTTTGTGAACCGTTTGATAAATATACTTTGTAGCTGTGGCAGAATGTGGTGATTTAACTTTCTAGAATCCTTTTTAAAAGAAACTCCTCTATAATGATCCCTTCTTACTAATATCATGTCTATCATGTAGCAAAATATTCAAGGGAAGGATGCTACTCTTGACAGCTAATGAGTGCTCACAAACTATCCTTGTTTGTTAAGGTTGTTCATCAAAGGAATCCAAAAATATCACATCATCTGCATTTTTCTGAGATTCTGATAAAGGAGAAGGCATGTGACAAGGTGAAATAATGGCCCCAGATGCAGGGAGATGGGCCATTATAATGGAGGCATCAATGTTGGGCAATGGATTTAATGCTCACCGCGACTTCTAGTTTTCTTCACTATCTGAGCTTGGTAACTAATTATCATAATGCAGACCCATTAAAATCAATGGTCGTATTGAACGTGCTGAACAGAAGCCTCCAAGATTGCCATTGCAATGAATTCCAGATGGCACTGATTAGAGGATTCAAACAGACCACATGCAAAATAGGCAATAGCACTCTACTGCTAACTCAAACTGTGTCAGAGGTATGGGGAGAAGGCAGGAGAATGGGGTTAGGAGGGAGAGATAGATCAGCTATGATTGAATGGCGGGGTAGACTTGATGGTCCGAATAGCCAAATTCTACTCATATCGCATGAGCTTATGACCATGAAACCCCTGTGGATCAGAGTAGCTAATGGTGTAACGGGTATAGCTTGGACCCAATAGCAGCACAGAATCAGGCAGGTCTAATTGGTCATGAACTTTATTACGATACTGTAACACAGAGTAATAACACAGGAATGGGTACACCGTACTCACACAGAGGCTCAGGATTGAGCGAGGGTTCCGAAGAGGGGCAGGCAGGAGACGTAGTCAGGGTAACGGAAGGTCCGGTAACCAGGAGATCCAACACACAATGTAAACAAACCAGCGAGGGACAGACAAACGGAGAGTCGAAGCCAGGCAGGAAGTCGAGGAGCCGTTGCAGCCCAGGAGAGAGGCAGACAGAAACCAGGAGGTACGGGACGAAGGCCGTGGTCGGGGACAGAAGTCTGAGGTGATATCCGGGAAGACAACAGGACGGAATGGTCAGGGGCAGGCAGGTTCGAATCCGTGTAGTCAGTCGGGAAATCGCTGGAGAGTCTTGCATGAATGCTGAGAACAATCTGGCACTGTGTGAACGGTGAGGAGAGTCTATATACCGGGTTAATTGGTGATCAGAGGCAACTGAGTGCAACAGGTGAGGAGAGTTGGGCTGATGAGAGGGGAGTGGCAGGCAGGCGGGTGAGAAGAAGGAGGGACCGGTGGAAAAGTACTGGGAGGTGAAGTGGATGAGAATGAGGAGAGGGCAGACTGTGACAAATGGAGAGCTTGCACTTCTAAATGTTTGGTTTGGTTTAGTATAGTTTAGAGATACAATTTGGAAACAAGTCCTTCGGCCAATCGAGTCCATGCGACCAGTGATCGGCCATACACTAGTTTTATGCTACATAGGGACAATTTACAGAAGCCAATGAACCTACAAACCTGCACGTCTTCGGCATGTGGGAGGAAACCCAAACTCCCAGAGATAACCCATACAGTCACAGGGAGAATGTATAAACTCCATACCAGCAGCACCTATAGTCAGGAATGAACACGCGTTGCTGGCATTGTAGGGCAGCAACTCTACTGCTGTGCCACAGTGCAGTTTTATTCTTTAATTCCAATATAAAGGTAATTCCCAGACTGCCAAATAATGTAATTAAGGAAAGTGGGATAATTATTGAAGCAATGTGAAATAATCCTCCAGAGGTGAGATTTTTTATATTGCTTCTGAAATCACTAGCTAATGGACAAATCTCTTCAAATTGACTGCTTGTGAAACAATGTACAAGTTATAGAAAGAGGTTCTTTAATATTGTGCCAATATTTATGCCACAGTCACGGTGGCACAGCGGTAGAGTTGCTGCCTTACAGCAAAATGCAGCGCCAGAGACCCAGGTTCGATCCCGACTATGGGCGCTGTCTGTACGGAGTTCGTACGTTCTCCGTGATCTGTGTGGATTTTCTCCAAGATCTTCGGTTTCCTCCCACACTCCAAAGACGTACAGATTTGTAGGTTAATTGGCTTGGTAAATGTAAAAATTTCCCATAGTGTTAGTGTGTGGGGATCACTGATCTGAAGGGACTGTTGCCACACTGTATCTCTAAACTAAAAACTAAACACTGCTGAGTTTAAAGCATGATTATGCGAAAAGTGCTTGGGTCCACCCTAATCTGACGTTTGAATGGCTTGATAAAAAAAAAAGTTAAATTGTCCAAGTTGGCGATATGCAGAGTACTGCCCTGCCGACTACAACATTCAGAAGGTTCAGAAGGTATTTGATTGCAGTGATTATATATAACTAAATAATAGTTAACTAGGATTGCTATCTCAGGTTGACTTTGCCTTAAGTTGTTGCACTCTTCAACTATAATTTTGTTTACTTTCATACAGGGGGTGCTGTTCTGGCGGCAGCCATGGCAGCAGCGCATCAACCTTTCAATTTTATTTTTTATTTTTAGTATGTTTTAAAGTGTGTATTTAGTGGGGTTTTTTGTGTTTTGTGTGGGGGGGGGGTGGTGTAAGGGGGAAACCGCTTTGGTCGCCTCCTCCATGGAGAGGCAACTTTTTCCAGGTCACCTCCCCCGTGGCCTACCATCAAGGATCGGCGAGGTCTTTCCCGGAGACGTGCCCGGGGCTTCAGCGGCAGGCGCAGCGTGGACTCGGCGTGGAGCGGGTGAGCCCTCGCTGGGGCTCGCCGGAGGGGAGTGCTCCGTTTCACTGGCCCGGGGCAGCCGGCAGCCTGAAGTCGCAGCCTGAAGCCGCGGTCTGCAGAGTTCCAGCTGCTGCGGCATCTACAGCCCAGGATCCCTCGTGGGGGACCCGGGGGAAGAAGAAGCCGCCATTGCCGGCCCGCGGATAACTTCTACCGCGGGCCCGGCATGGACTTACCATCACCCCTGGAGGGGAGCTTCGACCGCCGGCCCTGCAGTCTACGGTGCTTCTGGCTGCGGCGGGGACTTTAAATCTCAACCGCCGGCCTGCGGCCTACACAATCTTGAAGCCGCGGTCTCCGGTGAGGAAAGACCGATCCTGGACTGGACTCTGGACTCTGGTCTTGTCCACGGGGGGGGGGAAATGGAGGAGGACGGCCAAAATGTTTTGTGCCTTCCACCACAGTGATGAATGCTGTGGTGGATGTTTATGTTACATGTTGTGTCCTGTTTATGCATTTTATTATTTTGTTAACCCATCTTTATGCTTTGTATGGAACTGATTTTTAAATTATGTAAAGCACTTTGGGGTCAATGAAAATTGACTATAAATGTGCTAAATAAATAAACTTATTATTATTATTATTTCATGCTTCACAGCTAATCTCTCATTTATAAAACCACAGACTGACTCTTTGCTTAAGATGACAGATGGCATGTTGGTCTTTATTGCAAAGAAAGTGGAGTTTAAGAATGGATGGTTTTGTTACGATTGGCGAGGCACCACTTCATGGAAAATAGGTGCAGGAATAGGCCATTCAGTCCTTCGAGCCAGTACCGCCATTCAATATGATCATGTGTAAGAAGGAACTGCAGATGCTGGTTTAAACTGAAGATAGACACAAAAAGCTGGAGTAACACAGGCAGCATCTCTGGAGAAGCACCATGTGATCCACGCTGATCATTCAAAATCAGTACCCAGTTCCTGCTTTCTCCCCATATACCTTGATTCCATTCGCCCTAAGAACTATATCTAACTTCTCTTGGAGACATCCAGTGAATTGGCTTCCACTGCCTTCTGTGACAGAGAATTCCACAGATTCACAACTCTCTGGGTGAAAAAGTTTTCCCTCATCTCAGTCCTAAATGGCACAACCCTTATTCTAAAACTGTGACCCCTGGTTCTGGACTCCCCCAACATAGGGATCATTTTTCCTGCATCGAGCCTGTCCAATCCCTTAAGGGGCTGTCCCACTTAGGCAACCTAATCCGCGAGTTCTGGCGAGTTTGCCCTTGACTCATACGCAGCATGGTCGACACGAGGTTATAGGTGGTCCTTGTAAATCTCCTTCATGCTCGAGTGTAGTCCCGGTGAGATCGCGGTGTATTTTTCAACATGTTGAAAAATGCCCGCGAGTAAAAAAAGGTCTCCATGGAAAAAATCGATACTTTTTTTACTCATAGAAACATGGTGCAGGAGGAGGCCATTCAGCCCTTCGAGCCAGCACCGCCATTCATTGTGATCATGGCTGATTGTCCCCAATCAATAAGTCGTAGGTTTAGTCATAGTAGGTCGTAGTAGGTCGGCATGTTAGTCGTAGGTAATCAAGGGTAGTCGAAGGTAGTCGTAGATAGTCTTCATCATAGTCAAAGGGAGGTCAAAGGCTTCACTCTCCGCTATTCGGTGTCCAATTTTCCCGAAGTTAGTTGTAGCTAGTCGAAGCTAGTCTTCAACATTGTCAAAGGAGGTCTTCAACATGACATTTTTTCAAACTCTCCTTAACTATTCTAAACTCGCCAATTAGGTCACCCAAGTGGGACAGCCCCTTTAAGAATTATATATGTTTCTATAAGATCCCCACTCATTCTTCTAAATTCAAGTGAATATAAGCCCAGTCAATACATTCTTTCATCATATGTCAGTCCCACCAGGAATTAACCTGGTGAACCTACGCTGCACTTCCTCAATAGCAAGAATGTCCTTCCTTAAATTCGGGACAAATACTCAAACCAGGGCCCATGTACAACTGTAGTTGGACTTCTTTGCTCCCATGCTCAAATCCTCTCACAATGAAGGCCAACTTACCATTAGCTTTCTTCACTGCCTGATGTACCTGCATGCTTACTTGCAGTGACTGATGTTCAAGGACACCCAGGTCTAGTTGCACATCCCCTTTTTCTAATTGGATATTCAAATAGTAATCTGCCTTCTTGTTTTTGCCACCAAAGTGGATAACCTCACATTTATCCACATTATATTGCAACTGCCATGCGTCTGCCCACTCACCCAACATATCCAAATCATCCTGCAGCCTCATAGCATCCTCCTTGCAGCTCACTCTGCCACCCAGCTTTGTATCATCCACAAACTTGGAGATGTTACAGTTAACTTTGAATACTGTGACCAAAAAATATATGGTAGCATTGGAGATCCATCCGGTTAATTTCTGGGACCGGAGTGTTGATTTAGCAAGGAGGGACAGAAAGTTTTGCGTCTGTATTCGTTAAGGTTTAGGGGAATAAAGGGGTAATCTTGTGATATACACAGTGCGTGGCAGTAGAGCTACTGCCTTACTGAGCCAGAGCCCAGGGTTCGAACCTTACAGTGCTGTGTGTACAGAGTTTGTACAGGTTTGTAGGTTAATTGGCTTTATATACTGTAAATGTAAATTGTCTCACTTTCCCGAGTTATTCACAAATTCTCCCGAATTTTCCCCTTGATTCAAACTCGCAGAATGTTCGTAACGGGTTCGTAGGAGGCCGTGGGAGTCCGTGGATATATCGTAGCGGCTCGTTATGCCAGCCGTAGGTACTCGGGGCATCAGGTAAGTCGGGACATTTTTTCCCAGCCTGATGAAAAATGTCCACGAGTAAAAAAATAGCCCCAAGCACCTTCGGCTGGCATAACGAGCCTCTATGATATATCTACGGAATCCTACGGCCTCCTACGGACCCATTCTGCGAGTTTGAATCAAGGGGAAAACTCGGGAGAATTCTCTTGAATCAAGGAGAAAACTCGGGAGAAACTCGTGAATAACTCTGGAAAATTTGTGAATAATTCGGGAAAGTGGGACAGGCCCTTTAGTGTGTGCAGGATAGTGTTAATGTTCGGGGATCGCTGGCCGGTGTGGACTCGGTGGGCCGAAGGGTCGGTTTTCACGCTGTATCTCTAAACTAAACTAAACCATGATAACTTCTCAAAGCAGATGTTGGGATGTTTTCCTTGGTTGGAGAGCCACAGCAAGAGAATATAGCAGCAAAATAAAGGGTGGCCACGAAACAGGAAATGTGTTCCTTCAGAGGGGAGTGAATTCAAAACTACCCTAAGGGATGTTGGAGGTGAGAAGGTTACCTATATTTATGGCGGGGACAGAGAAGTATTTGAAAGATCGAGTAATTGTCAATGTTGGGGGCTGGCAGAGGAGTTGTTGCCAGAGCAGATGCGTGATGATCAGACTGAGCGAGCAGGAGCAGCCTAATGGCCAACTCATCCTCCTAGTTTCCTGCATTCATGGACAGTTTTTGTTCAACATGGTGAGTGTAAGTGGGAGATTTGTGGTTGACATGGATTTGGTGAGCCTGAGGGGTCTATTCCTGTGCTGTGCACCATATCTTTCTTCCTTGCTATTATTGAACTTTACAGGAGCTTTGTCATTAAACATTTCCTGAACATTTCCCAATGTATATGGGAACCACAAGATACCAAAGTAAGAAGCCTTTGCAGTTTTTGAAGCTTCTTTGAACACTTAAAGGCCTGTCCCACTTTCACGACCTAATTTACAACCTTTTTTACTCGTGAGCATTTTTCATCAGGCTAGAAAAAGTAGCCCCGACCTACTTGATGCCACGAGCACCTACAACTAGCATCACGACCTACGACCTACCTACGACCTCGTGATGACCATGCTGCGAGTCTGAGTCAAGGGCAAACTCAGCAGAGGTCGTGAATTAGGTCGTTAAAATGGGACAGGCCCTTTAGTTTGGATGGTAGTTACAATCTTGATGTGATGTCTGTTATTTGATGAATCAATACTTGACAAAGGTGTCATTGAAAGTAACAATATGCATCACCACTTAATTGATGCTATGGTATTGTAGTTTGAACAAGAACATTTTATTACGTGTGTACATTGAGGTTAAGCAGCGTTCTGTCAATGCTCCGCAGTTCACTTGATCATTAAATATTGCACCTCGTTTTCAACTGGCCATGTGCATTTTTCATTTATTTCAGCTGAATTGAATTTCCTTTATTGTCATTCAAACAATAGTTTGAACAAAATTGCGTACCTTGCAGTCATGACAGATAAAAAGCAACAAAACACACAATGAACACAATTTAACACAAACATCCACCACAGTGAATCTCCAGCCACCTCCTCACTGTGATGGAAGGCAAAAAGTCTTATCTCTTCCTTGCTTGTTCTCCCGCTGCGTCGAGGCGATTGAGGCTCTCGATCTTGAAGGTGATTCGAATTATAAACCTTTGAACTTAAATTGGTGATGAAGCTGATTGAACACAACAACAAATAAGCTCTGAACTGCAACACACTATTATTATTATTATTGCACCATATTTGTTTATTTATTGAGTATGTGTGCATGTGTATATAGACACACTGAACTTTTTTTCTCCATTATGTACTGTGTTTACATTCTGTTGTGCTGCAGCAAGCAAGAATTTCATTGTCCTATCTGGGACACATGACAATAAAAAACTCTCTTGACTCTCTCTCTTGACTTGATTTCAACCAGCTACAAATGTAATCGAATATGAATGAAATAGTGAAAAAAACAATAGTAAGCTGTTTTCCAACGAGGTTTAATCATGCTCATTCTCCTTGTCTTGATGCAGGGAGGGTGGGGTGGGGGGGGGGAGAAGGCACAAAGTCCAGTTTCCAGCCTTTGGCAGCTTTGCCTCTACCATCAACTCAAAGCAAGAAGCCATCAGAGCCAACAGTTCAGCAACAACGTCTGTCTTGAATAACGCTAAATACGGTAACCCAATATCATTGATTAGCGTTCTGTGTTTTGGTCTGTACAGCACCATCATGTGGTGTCAATCCATGTTTTTTTCTACTTTTTCAATCGATTTTATGATTCTTATTTTGGCACCTCCAATTATATTGTGCAGTTGATATGTGTTCGGAGGAACTGCAGATGCAGGTTTACAATGAAAATAGAAACACAATGCTGGAGAAGGTCTGAAGAAGGGTCTCGACCCGAAATGTCACCCATTCCTTTTCTCCAGAGGCTGCCTGTCCCACTGCGTTACTCCAGCATTTTGTGCCTATCTTTTGTGCAGTTGATGCGCAGGCTGGATTGTGTGCTTTAAAATCAGCTCTGTTCAGCAGCGATATCGAAAGGCTCTTTTTAACATAAAGGAATATTTTCAGTATTCTTTCAATCCTAAAAGTACTATTGGCAGTTAAAACATGAGAAAACAGAGATCGCTGGACTTTTGCCAGGTAAGATTTTTAGATGTGCAACAACTAGGGTTCATAAATCATAGGGACAGAATTAAGCCATTCAGCCAGTCCACCATTCAATCACGCCTGATCTATCTTCTCATCTCAACCCCATTCTCCTGCCTTCCCCCATAACCCCTAACACTCGTACTAATCAAGAATCTGTCGATCTCCACTTTAAAAATGCCCAAAGATGGCTTCCACAGCCGTCTGAGGCAATGAATTCCACAGATTCACCTCCCTCTGGCAAAAGACAATCCTCTTCATCTTTTATTCTGAAGCTGTGCCCTCTGTTCCTCGACTCTCCAACTAGTGGATACATCTTCTCCACATCCACTCTATTCAGGCCTTTCATATAATGAGGTCCCCTTCATCCTTCCAAACTCCAGCGTGTTTAGGTCCAGAGCCATCACGTGCAGCTGCTTCACAGCTCCAGGGACCCAGAATCAAGGTTGACCTCGGGTACTAACAGTGCAGAATATCGCATTCGCTCTGCGATCGCAAAGATTTCTCACGGGCGCTACAGTTGTTTTCCACACCCCAAAGGTGTGGTGGCATGGGCCTGTTGTCCATAAATCATGGCGTAGTGTAAATTAGTGGCAAAAATAATCAAAGGACAATTGAGCTACCGCTTCCAGCGCCAGAGACCCGGGTTCGATCCGGGTGTTGTCTGTACGGGGTTGTACGTTCTCCCCGTGACCTGCGTGGGTTTTCACCTAGATTTTCGGTTTCCTTCCACACTCCTAAGATGTACAGGTTTGTTGGCTTGGTATGAATGTAGAAATGTAAAATTGTTTCTAGTGTGTGTAGGATAGTGTTAATGTGCGGGGATCACTGGCAGTGCGGACTCAGTGAGCCGAAGGGCCTATTTCCGTGCTGTATCTCTAAACTAAACTAAACTAAACTAAAGATAGACCTATATGAGACTAGGGTAAAAACTTCTTCCCATCGCCTATCAGGCTCTTGAACCACCCTGCATCGCCTTGCCTCAGCACCAAGCCACTATGTACTTCACACTACTCAAGCTGCGTGGGGTGCTTTAGCTTGCAATAACGTGGTCTGTTTGACTTAGAACATCTGATAATTGTATATTTATTTGTTGCGTTGTTGCATTTAATGCGCCTGTAAAGCTGCAGCAAATAATAATTGCTTTCTGTTGGTCTCAGAGCATACGATAATTAAACAGTCCTGACTGTTGTAGAGTAAAAGGGCCTGTCCCACTTACGTGACCTTAGCTCACAAAACATCTTGACGGCATACACCTAGTGCGTGGAATTGCGTGATGACGTCACCGCCGGGCGTGGCGTCGCGTGATGACATCACCACCTGATGCCCAAATTCAGTCGGCCCGCCTCCTGCCCAGCTGATTTGTAAGCATGGGGGCTGCTGCTAACAGAAGTCTTTGTTGCTGTTGCAGCAATGCAGTCTGCATCTCTTCCATGATGATCATGGAATAGCAGCCAGCAACCCCCCTTTTTATGCGTAAATGACGTCACGCACGAACTTAGCGCTCTAACTTAGCGCGAACTTAGCGCGAACTTTGCGCAACCTCCGCTTCCGGCTGGTCGCGCCAAACGCACGTAATTGCATGCAAGTGGGACACGCCCTTAATTGTGAAATAAGAGGGCGATGGAACTACTGGGATAGCTTCCCTCAGAGCTAACTTGGACCTGTTGGCCTCTGAATTTGTCATTAAAATAAAATGTTTAGCCTTGGCAGAACAACAACACTTCACAACACAATGAATTAAGATATGTTTTTAGTGCAGTTAGGCTCCACTGAGAGCCTGAAGAATAAATGGCTTGCAGTGGAAGGTTGCATTGGAAGGGCATCAAATGTGCAAACCTTTGCACATTGAATATGAACAAAATAATTTATACAGAGTGTTTAGCATTTGTTTGAGTGAATTAATCGTCTGTAGTTTCCTTTATTCAGTAGATGCTCTAGTGGCAGATTCTCATATTTTTCGAGAAATTAACTCCCTAGCCGCCTTTTGAATGAGCATGGATAATGGATATCTTAGATACGCATGCGAGTTGGTTCACAGAGACCTTCAGAGCTTCTTCACAGACATGGCTTCAAAACACAATCATTTGATGAATAAATGCTTTATTGTTGATAGAAAACATTAAAATGCATCCAAATTTATTCTGACTCGTTACAACATTCTTCATCGAACTCCAGCTTATTACTTCAAACATTAGAAAACTCCTCGTGTCTCTGTTACACTTCGCATGATCTCCTTTATGGCTCGCATGGTTGAAGGGTTAACCTTCCCCATCGTCTCTCCAAACTGCACTAAAAACTAAACTTCTGCCCAAGCATCTTAGCTCCAAACACACCCCAAAACACATCATAAATCCCACCCACAATATAACGGGCAGTCTAGAATTTTAAAGGCACATGCCATCATCAATGACACACAAAACAAGCCAAATGGCCACTACAGATGCTGGCAGCAGAGGTGGTGGTGAGAGCAGGTATTGAGGGGGGGGGGGGGTTGAACTATCTGTGGAGCCTTCCCCAGGTGTCGTGGGCCTAACTCAACGAAACACCAGTGAGGAGAGGTGCCCACTCGATAACTTCAATGATATGCTTGCATCGACAGGATTAGTTTTGTTAACATGTAGGTAACTTATTATCACTCATGGAGATGGTTATTGTCCCCAGCATACATGAGTATAAGCAATTTAGATACTACTTTGGCTTTGGACTTGGTTTTCTTGGTTGAGCACTTATCCTGGTGTTTAGTTTAGTTTAGTTTAGAGATACCGCACCTAAACAAGCCCTTCAGCTCACCAAATCTGTACCGATCAGCGATCCCCACACACTAACATTATCCTACACATACTAGGGACTATTTACATTTATACCAGGCCAATTAGCCTAATGGTGTTATAGCACAAGTACTTTGTGTTTCAATTGTGATTTTAGGGGGGGGGAGGGGAATTGACAAGAAGTTTGGGGAGCAATTGGCAGGTCAAACACCATGCATGAAAAGAGCATTGGTTAACGTTAGAGGTTTGCACCTTCGATCACAATGATTCTCTCTGCAGCTCAGACAGCAATTTCTCCACAGACACTGGGTTTTCGCAGCATTTATATTTTAATTATCCATTCATCCTCAACTAGTAATGTGCCTTCATTTTAATACTATGTTCTGTTGATCACAATTTAACAGTCCTGTAGGTTGCAAATTTGTGAAGTAGAATTGTTTGGAACATCAACATTTTCAGCGTGCAGACCAAGCAATTCAGGGAAGCGTTGAAAAACGAGGTGCTTCAGATCCATGTTACGAAACATGTTGAAGTATTAAAATGTAAGGTAGATATTGAGATGTTTTCACCAGAATATTAAATGAGAGGACATAGTTACGAGATTAAGAGACAGTCATTTGAAAGTGACGTGCACAGGAACGTCTTGAGCAGTGTGGTCCATCTCTGGAATTATTTATTCTCGAGAGTTGTGCAGGCTGCATAATTTGGGGTATTTGAAGAGAAAGTATGCAATTTTTGAAAGATCAGGGAATCGATGATAATGGGGAACTGGCACAGAAGAGAAGGTGAGACTGGCGAAAATCATTTGTGATCATGTTGAATAGCGGGTCCAGTTTAGTGGCCTACTCCTACTCCTATTTCTCATGTGTAGGAAGGAACCGCAGATGCCAATTTACAGTGAAGATAGACACAAATGCTGGAGTAACTCAGCGGGACAGGTAGCGTCTCTCGGGAGAAGGAATGGGTGATGTTTTGGATCGAGACCCTTCTTCAGACTGAGAGTCAGGAGAGAGGGAGAATGGAGAAATGGAGGGATAGAAAGAGAAACTAAAGTAGCCTCGTTGTCACCTTCCCCTCACCCAACAATTAACCATTCTACATTTCCTCGAGCATCATCTGCTTTGATCTGTCATTTTCACACCTTACATTCTATTTGTACCCACACATATCTCCAGTTTCCCTCACTCTCAGTCTGAAGAAGGGTCTCGACCCAAAATGTAACCCATCCCTTCTCTCCAGAGATGCTGCCTGTCCCGCTGAGTTACTCCAACTTTTTGTGTCTATCTCCTATTTCTTATGTTTGCTGGCAGAAGTGAATAGGAACTGAAATCGTTTCCATTTGGGAAAGCATAGGAAATCAAAATAATGTAGGAAAAAAGGCAATCATCTACATGGAACAAAAAGAGTGCAAAGGTAGTGAAGAATTAAAGAAAAGTAGAAAGTTGCAGGAAATGTCATTCTAAATAAAATGTCTCCCATTCATGACTCCATTGCCTTGATTTCAAAGGTGACCTATAAGTGTTTAATGTTGAAAATAGCTTATTTTTCTGATTTTAGAAATTGTAAAAGTTTTAAACTCTTACACCTTTGAACGAAATAATTCAAAAATGTTCAAATTTTCAGACCTCTATAATCCCCTTACTGAATAAATTCCTGGTGTGTCAGCATGTGGGTCCTGAATGATTTTTCAAGTGTTGGACTAAGTTATTTATACCATAAATTGAACTTTATTGGAGCTGTAATCGTGTAGCTGCAGGCTTTCACAAAACCACCCAATAACCTCTCAATAAGCTGTTGGAAGTGGAATGAGTCATGTTGTGTTTAGTTTAGTTTAGAGATTCAGCGCAGAAACAGGCCTTTTGGCCCACCGAGTTCATGCCGACCAGCAATCCACGCACATTAACACTATCCTACGCACGCACACTATGGACAATTTACATTTTTATACAAAGCCAAATAACCTACAAACCTGTTTAAGAAGGAACTGCAGATGCTGGAAAATCGAAGGTAGACAAAAGTGCTGGAGAACCTCAGCGGGTGCAAACTCAGACTGAAGAAGTGTTTCGGCCCGAAACGTTGCCTATTTCCTTCGCTCCATAGATGCTGCTGAACCTACAAACCTGTACGTCATTTTCCAATCCCAAGCAGGCTGCAGAATGCTTGCATCCATTGATGTTATCTGGTGCTCTGGAGGTTGGCCTGCTGGTACAAATGTTGTGAAGTGGACATTTCCTGCCGATGTTGGTGGGGAAGCATCTGTGATCGTTCGCCTCTGTTCCAGGATTTATGCCAGCTGTCTGAGAACTTGGTTATGCCGCCTAGTGTAACACCCTTGGCCGAGGCTCATAGTGCATCCTGTTAAAATGTGCCTTAGTGATGCAGGTGCTTGGCAAAGGGAGCAAGCGGGGTCTTCTCCGAACCACTGCTTCAGGTTCTGGGGTGACGGTAGAACATCATAAGTTGCTCTGATGACAAAACTTAGCCGAGATCCTTCCGTTTGCCAGATGTCACGCCAGCTGAGTTTCCTCTTTTCCAGGCTCTCCCAGTCAGTCCATTGGCCCTGCTTGGGCATTGAGACATGATGTAACATTTTATAATTTTGAATTTGCATTTGTTCAGCATTTGCCTCAATATAAAGACTTATTTCCCATAATTCTCCATATTCCAACAGTTGTATTTATCAGTAAAACATTAAAACAAAAAATGTTGCAGTTACTCAGCAGGTGAGGCAGCATCCCTGGAGGACATGGATAGGCAAGGTTTCGGAGCTGGGACCCATTTTCCGACCCGAATCTCAACCACTATAGACCAGCAGTTCCTTGTGTCTCCATTTGTATTTATTAGCTACCTACCCCTGTTTTCCTGACCAGTTCAACAACCTGGACCCACGTAACTATTGTTCAAGAAGGAATTGCAGATGCTGGAAAATCGAAGGTAAACAAAAGTGCTGGAGAAACTCAGCGGGTGCAACAGCATTTATGGAGCGAAGGAAATCGGCAACGTTTCGGTCCGAAACCCTTGGTGCTGCACCCGCTGAGTTTCTCCAGCATTTCTGTCTACCCACTTAACTCTTTCTCCTTTGCAGACTCCCAATCTCTTTCCTTCCAATTCCTCCCAACTTCCACAAATGTGTCACAGATGAAGAGGTCGCAAGCAAGAGAGAAAGGGAGATGGAGAAATGAATAGCAAATGGAGAGACTGTACTGAATGCAGTGGATGAGCAGTGGAGCAGGCAAAAGAAAAATATTTGTCAACTGTAACATCTTAATATATTTACTTGCAGAATTAGAATTAAATTTAGTGGTTTCTTCTCTGAAAAATGGAAATATCAATTCCAGCAAATTAACTACTACAATTATTTGTAATATCTTTGTAATATTTGTAATATCATAAATATAAATCATGTTCTCCAGCCTGATAAAAAATGTCCACGAATAAAAAAAAGTCCGGCATGGAAAAAATTGATACTTTTTACTCATAGGTAGGTTGTAGTAGGTCGTGATGGTAGTCGTAGATAGTCGTAAGTAGCCTTAGGTCGGTAACTGGCCCGAGAAAGCAAACATGACATCATTTTATCATGTGATCATTTTCCACTCGTAGCCAGTCGTAGTTGGTCTTAGGTGTGGAAGACTGGGGTCGAGGGGGGTTGTAGGAAGTCATGGACATAGTCGTAGGAGGTCGTAGACATAGTCATGCGAGGTCGTAAGAGGTCTTTTACTTGGCGAGTCAACACGACCTTGACATTTTTTCCAACTCGTCTAGGGTCTTCTAAATTCGTGGATTAGGTTGTCAAAGTGGGACAGCCCGTTTACAGCACTTGCAGCGCCAGAGACCTGGGTTCGATCCCAACTACCAGTGCTATCTGCACGGTATTTGTACGTTCTCCCCGTGACCGCATGGGCTTTCTCAGATATCTTCGGTTTCCTCCCACACTCCAAAGACGTACAGGTTTGTAGGTTAATTGGCTTGGTAAATGTAAAAATTGTCCCATAGTATTAGTGTGTGGGGATCACTGATCTGAAGGGACTGTTGCCACACTGTATCTCTAAACTAAAAACTAAACACTGCTGAGTTTAAAGCATGATTATGCGAAAAGTGCTTGGGTCCACCCTAATCTGACATTGTCAGCTATGCTATATTGGGATTGTTATTTTAAAATCTGATATGACTGCCAAAATAAGCTTTTCTGCACACCCCGATATCGCAGCACAAACCTCTATTTTGAACTATTAAATTTTACAGAAGGTGAAATGCAGCTTAATAAAGTGCAGTGTAAGAAATTAAATTCATGAATATTTCCTCATACACAATCCTCAACTATGTTCTGCTCACATTTCTGTCAGATTTTGAATAATTTGAATCGGTTGCCAGGTAACAGTGATATTTGTCTCCAAGAGATTTTTGCCAATCTTGATTTTACGCCACACTTTTTTTCCACAGGTTTGGCGTTCCTCATGAATACACGTAGAAAACATTTCCGTTTTTAACCTGCCCTTAGCAGCCAAACCACAATGACCCCATGACTCCGTTACCGGGGCAACATGAATCTCAGAACATTAAAACCCAGCTCCAGTGCAGCATCATATTCAGTCTTATTGTGTTTATCTTTGCCTAGCAACGAATGCTGATGTGACATAACACTATTTAAAGATTGTGCTGCAAAATTCAACCTGAGTTTATTTAAAATACAACCTGAGTTTGCAATATAATCATCAGTTCTCATTTCTCTAACTTCAAGTAACCTTTGCTTTCCCTCTCTCTCCATCCCTCTCTCTCCATCCCTCTCCCAGTCTGACTGTCCTCCCGATTACATTTTTATCTTTATACGCTCATTGTCACATTTCCCTCGCTAACAATGATCCATTCAACATTTTACTTGAGCTTTGTTCCCTTTGATGTCTCGTTTTCACACCACACCCTTCCATACCTCTGTGTCTCCATCTTCCCTGACTCTCAGTCTGAAGAAGGGTCTCGACTCTAAACGTCACGTATTCCTTCTATCCAAAGGTACTGTCTGTCCCGCTGAGTTACTCCAGCATTTTGTGTCTAACTTCACTGTAAACCAGCATCTGCAGTTTCTTCTTCCACAATGCAATCAGTATATTTTCATTTGAGGTGAAATTGAGAAGAATTATTTTTGGTTTGGGAATTGGGTGATGGAAATGAAAGTAAATTGTTCCTAATCGAACTGAACCTGAGATGCCTGGTATATTTAAGCATTGTTTTTTCAATTAATTTTAGACCCCCTATTTAGATATACTCTCATGTGAAATTCTTCTTTAAACTTTAATAGAAAGATTAAAACGAGTTTACCGTTTAAACATTGATCTTTATTTTATGAGAAGTTAAAGTGAGGGATTACGTGAAGAAGCCCGCCAACCCGCATGCGCTCAAATCTTCAAAGCAGCTGTATGAAACCACAGAATAGTTGCTGACCTAAACTATAGGAAGATTAACGAGATTAGAACTACCGAATGATCTTTGTGAGAAGTAGGGTTGGGAGAGGAGGGCACGTAATCCCTCATCTCATCCCAATCATCCATCTTCAACTGGGTAAGTAAACCCATAATCCAATTAGCCAAATGGCTTTCCTACCCGCGGAAGATGCATTATTCTAGTTATTCATACATTTCGCTGATAACATATAATAGTAAGATTAAACGAGAACTTACCAGTTTAAAGATTGATCTTTATTTTATGAGGAGTTACGTCGAGGGATTACGTGAAGACCCCGCCAGCACGCATGCGCGACATTCTTCAAAGCAGCGGTGTGGAATCACAGTAATAGTAATGAAATAAACATAATAAGATAAGAAAGAACTAGGATACCAGTTGACCTTTATAAGAGGGTGGGTGTGGAGGACACGTAATCCCTCGATGTAACTCCTCATAAAATAAAGATCAAACTTCAAACTGGTAAGTTCTCGTTTAATCTTACTATTTTACTTCGGAGTCACGTGAGTGACTACGTGAAGATTTTAAAGGTCTGTGATTTCATGCCGTGGAACAAATCCATGCTTCACTCACTGCCGAAGTCATCCAAGGGAGGAAGTATGTTATCGTAATTAAACATGAATCAATTTTTTAAAAACAATAACGATTTATTTTTTAACAAAGAAAATAATGCTCCCTCGGACTAAATTTTATTGCACAACTTACAATTCTTTCTGCAAAAACTGCAGGTTTGGCGATCGGCTTATTATAAAATATTTGGAAAGTTTTCCATAGACCATCCTGCTGTCACCAGGATATGGTCCATTGGTACCTCCATGTTTCTGGCTGCCGATATTGCTGCTGCCCTGGTGGAGTGAGATTTTAAAATGTTAGTATCCACCCCAGCAGCCCCCAGAACCTGTCTCAGCCATCTTGAGATGGTCTGTAATGACACCCGGCCATGAGGCTGTTTGAAGCTGACCCATAGTGCCATTTCGCTTCCTCTTAAGGCTTTTGTTGTCTTAAGATAAAGCAGTAGGTGTGTCATGACACACAAACGGGGGTCAGGTGGGTATGCCCGGAATTCTTGGTTCTTGGTTTCTTGGTCCTCCAAAATATTCCAAATGGAATTTAAACTGGAGGTGATGAAGGGAGGGCTTAAGCCAGAAAGAGTTATTGGGAAGAAAGAGCTACTTTAAATTTAGTTGCATCTGATCTCCCTGTGGCTCAGCACTTCAACTCCCCCTCCCATTCCAAATCCGACCTTTCTGTCCTGGGCTTCCTCCATGGCCAGAGGGAACAGCACCAGAAATTGGAGGAACAGCACCTCATATTCCGCTTGGGCAGTCTGCACCCTAGTGGCTTGAACATTGACTTCTCCAATTTCCGGTAGCCCTTGCTGTCTCCTCCCCTTTCCAGCTCTGCCTCAGCCTTCTGGCTCCTCCTCTTCCTTGCTTCTCCCCCCCCCCCCCACCCTGCATCAGTCTGAAGAAGGGTTTTGGCCCGAAAAGTTGCCTATTTCCTTCGCTCCATCGATGTTGCCTCACCCGCTGAGTTTCTCCAGCACTTTTGTCTACCTTTGATTTTCCAGCATCTGCAGTTCCTTCTTGAACATCTATATGACCCTGACCACTCATCCCCTCTCAGCTACCCCTCCCTAACCCCTGTAATTTTATTATTTAGTTTAGTTTAGAGATACAGCACGGAATCAGGCCCTTTGGCCTACCGAGTCTGCACCAACCAGCAATCCCGCACATCAACATCACCTGACACACATGAAGGACAATTTGACATTTTACATTTATACCAAGCCAATTTACCTTCTAATCTGTACGTCTTTGGAGAGTGGGAGGAAACCGAAGATCTCGGAGAAAACCCACGCAGGTAACTTGGAGAATGTACAAACTGCAGACAGCTCCTATAGTCAGGATCGAACCCGGGTCTCTGGCGCCAAAAGGCAGCAACTCTACCGCTGTGCCACCGCGCTGCCCATGAGGTGCAACAAGTCATTGCATCTCATCCCTTGCAACCATCCAGTACTTCCAAGTGAAGCAATAATTCACGTCGCTCCTTCCAACCTCATCTACTGTATTTGGTGCTTCTGATGTGCCTCATTGACATCAGCGGGACATAGCACAGACTGAATGACTGATTTGCAGAGTGCCTGCCCTCTGTGCAGAGCTACCAGTTGCCTGCTATCTCAATCCTCTTCAAATTTCCATCCTATCTATCCATCCACGACCTCCACTGTCAAAGTGATGCCTAACACAAACTAGAGCAACACCCATTATATTCCACTTAGATAGCCTGGTTAAGTTTAGTTTATTGTCACAGATACAGTTTTTGTTGCATGCTAACCAGTCATTGGAAAGACTGAAGAAGGGTCTCGACCCATTCCTTCTCTCCAGAGATGCTGCCTGTCCCGCTGAGTTACTCCAGCATTTTGTGTCTACCATCGGAAAGACAATACATGATTACAATCGAGTCATTTACAGTGTACAGATACACGGTGAGGGAATAACGTTCAGTACAAGATAAAGCCAGTAAAGTGCGATCAAAGATAGTTCAAGGGTCACCAATGAGGTTGGTGACCCTTGGTTCAGGGCTGTTTTCACACTTCTATGCCTTTTGCCCGATGGGAGAGAGGAGAGGGGTGAGTGGCCAGGGTGCGACTTATCCTTGATTATGCTTTTAGATTAGATTAGATTAGGTTAATAGATTCCTTTTGGTCTGAACGAAGTTTCGTGCCTGCAGTCATACATATAATAATAAACAACAAAACACACAATAAACACAATAAACACAAATTCACCAGGCACCTCCTCACTGTGATGGAGGCAAACGTCTTAAAGTCTCTGTCTCTTCCCTCCTTGTTCTCCCACTGCGCTGAGGCGATCCAGGCTTCCGTTGTTGTGACCCCGCCAGATGATGGTAAGTAAGTCCCGTGGCTCAACATGCTTCGCGAACGGGCCGGTTCAAGCTCCGCGGCCCGGGGTGGTCGAAGCTGCCGAAGATGCCGCCCTCCAGCCCAGCGGACGCAGCTGTAGTTGCGGGAGCTCCGGAAAAACAGGTCACCAACCTGTGACCTGCGAGCTCCAGATGATGTCGCCCACTGGGCCCACGGCCGAGCCCCGAATTCAGGTCGCTGCCACCGAAACACCGGAATGCCGCCACAGCCCTGAAGCCTCAAAGCCCCGAAGCCGGGCCACCGCCGCCGGAAAGCCGGAACGCCGCCACAGCCTGAATTCGACCAGCCTCACGTTGGTAAGTCCTGGCTGGCTCTGCCTCCGGAGCCTCGAGGTCGGTCGCAGTTGGAGGCCGCCAGCTCCGCTATTAGGCCACAGCGCAGACAGAGGCAGAGAAGGGGGATACGACAAGAAAAAGTCGTATCCCCCCGAAGGAAGAAACAAAAAACATGTGTCACCCCCCCCTCCCACCACACACATTCACAACCTAATAAACTAAAATTTAACTAAAACAGGACAAAAGAAAACAACAACAAAAAAGTAAAAACAGACGGACTGCAGGCGAGCCGCAGCTGTCAACAGCACCGCCATTATGCTGCTGGCCTTGCCAAGGCAGCGTGAGGTATAAATTGAGTCAATGGAAGGGAGGTTGGTTTGTGTGATGGTCTGGGCTGCGTCCACAATTCGCTGCAATTTCTTGCGGTCTTGGATGGAGCTGTTCCCAAAGCAAGTTGTGATGCATCCTGATAAAATGGTGCATCTGTAGAAGTTGGTAAGAGTTGTTGAGGACAGGCCGAACTTCCTAAGCCTTCTAAGGAAGTAGAGACGTTGCTTCAATATGGGCGGTCCAGGAGAAGTTGTTGGTTTTATTGGCTCCTTGGAATTTGACGTTTTCATCCATCTCTACTTCAGCGCCGTCAATGTAAACTGGGGCATGTGGACCTCTTCACTTCCTGAATCCGATCACTATCTCCTTTGTCTTGCTGACATTGAGAGGAAGGTTGTTGTCTCCACACCAGGACTCGAGGTTCTCAATCTCCTTCCTGTACTCCTGTTTCATCATTGTTTGATATCCAGCCCACAATGGTGGCGTAGTCTTTGAATTTGAACAATAGGTTAGACATGTATATGGCTGCACAGTCGTGGGTGTACAAGGAGTAAAGAAGAGGGGCTGAGAACACATCCTACAACCCAAAGGTTTGATGAGTGAATTTGATACAACTCTCCCATCTGGTGTATCTCCAGCCCTGTCCTCCTTCCCATCCACACACAGGCTGTTACACCTTTTGTCCTCATTTCCATTCCTCTCCCACAGCTCCCATTATTGACCCCCTCTTCCTCCTTGTTTCATGTTTCAAATGGCTCCCGTTATTAACTTCCTTACTTTCCAGATTCCAGCATTGGCAGCCTTGTGTTCCTACATATCACCTTCCAGCTGTTGTCCTCACCTTTACCCTCACCTGCCTCCATCTCTTATTTGTATGTCCTTTTTTGGGGGGTTCTTCTGTCTACCTGCCTCTTCTTCCCAACTTCCTCTCTCGTGACTCCTCCGAACTGTCTCCATTTTCCCATCATGTTTCCCCCCCCCCCTCCACAGTCCTCCGATCACTGCTCCTTCTTTGCTCTTCATATTGCATGGTACAGTAAAAAGCTGTGTTTTGCATGCTATTCAATCAAATCAGATGTGTAGGAAGGAACTGCAGATGCTGGTTTACACAGAAGATAGACACAAAATACCGGAGTAACTCAGTGGGAAAGGCATCATCTCTGGAAAGGAGTAGGAGACGTTTCAGATCAAGATATTTCTTCAGACAGGGTTCAACCCGAAACGTCACCCATTCCTTCTCTCCAGAGATTAGCTGTGAGGAGGATGCTAGTAGGCTGCAAGGTGACTTGGATAGGCTGGGTGAGTGGGCAAATGCATGGCAGATGCAGTATAATGTGGATAAATGTGAGGTTATCCACCTTGGTGGCACAAACAGGAAAGTAGACTATTATCTGAATGGTGGCCGATTAGCAAAAGGGGAGATGCAACGAGACCTGGGTGTCATGGTACACCAGGCATTGAAAGTAGGCATTCAGGTGCAGCAGGCAGTGAAGAAATGGTATGTTAGCATTCATAGCAAAATGATTTGAGTATAGGAGCAGGGAGGTTCTACTGCAGTTGTACAGGGTCTTGGTGAGACCACACCTGGAGTATTGCGTACAGTTTTGGTCTCCAAATCTGAGGAAAGACATTCTTGCCATAGAGGGAGTACAGAGAAGGTTCACCAGACTGATTCCAGGGATGTCAGGAATTTCATATGAAGACTGGATAGACTCACTAGAATTTAGAAGATTGATGTGGGATCTTATAGAAACTTACAAAATTCTTAAGGAGTTGGACAGGCTAGATGCAGGAAGATTGTTCCCGATGTTGGGGAAGTCCAGGACAAGGGGTCACAGATTAAGGATAAAGGGGAAATCCTTTAGGACCGAGATGAGAAAAACATTTTTCACACAGAGAGTGGTGAATCTATGGAATTCTCTGCCACAGAAGGTAGTTGAGGCCAGTTCATTGGCTCTATTTAAGAGGGAGTTAGATGTGGCCCTTGTGGCTAAAGGGATCAGGGGGTATGCAGAGAAGGCAGGTACAGGATTCTGAGTTGGATGATCAGCCATGATCATATTGAATGGCGGTGCAGGCTCGAAGGGCCGCATGGCCTACTCCTGCACCTAATTTCTATGTTTCTATGTTTCTATTGCTGCTTGTCCCGCTGAGTTACTCCAGCATTTTGTGCCTATCTTCAGATAATACTGTGCATAGGTGCAATTAAGGTAAACGCAAGTAGAATAGGTAGAGATATAGAATGCAAAACATAGAAACATATGTTCAAAGGTTCATTTATTGTCACATACACCAATTCGAGTTGTCATTGCAGCACACTAATAAGAATACAACACAACATTAAAGAAGAATTTAACATTAAACATAAAAACATCCCCCCACAATGGTTCCCACTGTGAGGGAAGGCACAAAGTCCAGTCTCCATCCCCTTGTCCACCCAAAGTCGGGCCTATTGAGGCCTCCGCAGTCGCCGCTACGGCGGCCCGAAGTTTCAGGCCCTCTCGCCAGATGATGGAGCTCCGGCGTCGGGAGAACCCTCTCAGCGGCTTGGAATACCTTGAACGGCCGCTTCCTTACGACCGCGGCTCCCGAAGCCAACAGGCCGTGCTGGTGGGAGCTCCAACACAGGCGATCTCGGCGAGAGATCCCATGCTCCATGGTGTTTAAACTCAGTGCCGCCGCCCACGGCTGGCTCCTCCACAGGCCCGCGGCTCTGCGATGTTCCAATCGGCGGACCCAGCATTCCGGAGTTCCAGCACGGTGACCCGGGTGCAAGGCATCGCCCACTCCGTGATGGTGCTCACCCACCCCCCCCCCCCCCCACTCCCACACCCCCCCCCTCCCAGCCCCCACAAAGAAAGACTAGACCTCCAAACAAAACACTTTTTCACGTACTAAAATTTTTAAAAAAAAGGAGTGAAAGGATGGACAGCTGCAGTTAGGGCAGCCTTACCTAACTGGACGGCGCCCCCTAGCGAGTCTGGTGGGAATTGAGAGGAGTTTGCAGAGTTTGATATGAAATTAATGTAGACGGGTGCTTGATGCTCTGTGTAGAATCGGTAGGCCAAAGACATTGACTGGAACATAAATGGACCCATCTGTTCATTACTATGTATTTTCTTCATATCTAATTACTAGACCAAGTGCAGACCCGTTGGGTCTGTTCCCCCAACCTGAGTAGGGGGGAGAGGAGAGGCGGGGGAGGAGAGGGTGGGAGAGGAGGGGTGGTCGTGGGGGGGGGAGAGGGGGGGGGAGGGGGGGGGAGGGGGGGGGGGGGGGGGTGGGGAGTGGGGGGGGGGGGGGGGTGGGGGGGGGGGGGGGGGGGAGGGGGGGGGGGGTGGGTGGGAGGAGAAGGGGGTGGGAGAAAGAAGGGGGGGGGGGAGGGTGGAAGAGAGGGGATGGGGGGGAGAGAGGGGGGGGAGAGAGGAGGGGGGGGGAGAGGGAGGGGGAGGGGGGGAGGGTGGGGGGAGAGAGGGAGGGAGAGAGAGAGGGGGGGGGAGAGAGGGAGGGGGAGAGAGAGAGGGGGGGGAGGGAGGGGGAGGAGGATACGGGGGGTGGAAGGGAGTTTAGGGAGGGGGGGGGAGAGGGGGAGAGGAAGGGGAAAAAGGGGGGGGGGGGGGGGGAGAGGGGGTGAGGGAAAGGGGGGGAGGAGGGAGGGGAGGGTGTAGGGAAGAGGGTAGGGGTGTATAGAGGGGAGGGAGGGTTAGGGGGGGAGGACGGTGGGGGAGAGAGGGGGATGGAGGGGAGGGGGGGGGGGGTGGGGGGGGGGGGAGAGGGTGGGGGGGAGGGGGGGGGAGAGGGAGGGAGAGGGGGAGAGGAGAGGGGGAGAGGGAGGAGGGGGGAGGAGAGGAGAGGGGAAGAGGGGAGAAGAGGATAGGAGGTGGGAGGGGAATAGAGGAGAGGAGAATGGAGAGGAGGGGAATGAAGAGCGGAGAAGAGGAGAGGAGAGAAGATGGGAGGAGAGGGGAGGAGAGGAGAGGAGAGGAGGAGAGAGAGGAATATCAACACCCCAGTTCCTCAGGAAAAACATCTTTACAGACAGGGCAAGATGGAGCAACAAATACTGTACAAGCTCAGAGAGAGGGGACCTTTGGTACTGTGTGAAAAATGATGGGCTTGGAGCTATTGAACAGGTGAGTTTGCGGATGGGGAGAGAGAGAGAAAGAGAGAGAGGGGGAGAGGAGGGGGGGAGAGAGAGAGGGAGAGGGGAGAGAGAGAGAGAGAGAGGGGGAGAGAGCCTTTTTACTTCAACCCAAACCCCCCAAATAACCATTTGCAGGCATTGCTTACTCACATTTGTGTAGACATTTGTTCAGTCATTCAGTGCTCAGAGTGCCCTCCAGCTTGCAGACACTGATTGAGGCACACCACTTCCTGGTTTTATAGTCCCTCCCCCTCCCTCCAGCGCGGGCAGCAGAGAGAATGGGGAATTTTGTAAAAACATTAATATCTCTGTCATTTTTCATCAATGGGAAAAATCCTCGGCACACACGTGGTGGAGGGGGCTCTGAGCAAGGTGGCCAAAAATGACGACCGTAGCTGGCGGCGTTCTCTCGGAAATCACAGCACAGATGGCCAAAAGCGGTCAAGAACAGAGATTTAGTAATATAGATAAACTGGAAGTCTACAATTAAGGTGTAGAGTGCCCTTTAGTATTTGCTAAAAAGGATTTTAATGACGATAGACTTTATTAGCTTGATCAACATAAATATAAATAAATAAATACATGTTTGTTTTGATTACAGTGAAGACATAGAAAAGGCCAAAACTTCAGGGGACTGGAAAATGTGCATCAGTTTTATTCATCAACATTTAATTATTTTCTGGAACTTAATGCAGCTTTCAAGGTAAACAGACCAGATAAATTGATTCATTTTGTTTCAGGCAAAATAAATGTGTAACACTCCTCTTATAGATGCACAACTAAACAACTTTGAAGTTGATCTTAATGATTTTCCACAATTAGAGACACAGCACAGCACTCATTTTAATGTTCCCATCAACTAATGTGTCAACAGAGATGCAGATCTAAACTGTCTTTCAGAACTGTCAATTATTTATTTTCTAATAGTCTCTAATAATGATGCCCATTTTCCTGATATAATTGATATTCGACAGCTTCCCTGTAACAGATAAACCACAAGGGTGGCACGGTGGCACAGCGGTAGGGACACTGTCTTACAGTGCCAGAGATCCGGGTTCGATCCTGACTACGGGTCTTGTCTGTACGGAGTGTGTACATCCTCCCCATGACCAGAGTGGGTTTTCTCCGAGATCTTCGGTTTCCTCCCACACTCCAAAGACGTGTTGATTTGTAGGTTAATTGGCTTAACGTAAACGTAAACGTAAAATTGTCCCTAATGTATGTATGGTGGTGTAAATGTGCGGGGATCGCTGGTCAGTGTGGACTCGGTGGGCCAAAATGCCTATTTCCGCGCTGTATCTCTATCCTAAACTAAATTAAACTAAGTGTCAATTATTTGCTTTCTAAAAGTCTCTAATTATGATGCCCATTTTCCTGATATGATTTAGATTCCACAGCTTCCCGGTAGAACAGATAACCATATATAGACACAAAATACTAGAGTAACTCAGCGGGACAGGCAGCAAAAGATGTTGCCTGTTCCGATGTTACTTCCTCATTTTGTGCCTATCTTCAGTTTCAACTAGCATCTGCAGTTCCTTCCTACACAGATAAACCAAATGGTTTATCGTTTAAAGTCTGCTCTAAAGTAACTTCACTTGCGACTTTCAAATGCAAATGCTTTTGAAACAAATCATTGATGTAGAATTTGTTGAAAAACTGAAAATAAAGATTAAATGGAAAAGGTATTTGTCTTTAACAGATGAGGTGTACACGATGCAAGATGTAAGATGCACACAATAATTGGTTCTATTTCTAATACAATTTAACTCTAAAGCTGCAAGTAATATTTAATTGCGGACATTGGTGAGAATAGACTAGGGTACAACATGACCTAATCAAGATGGTTGGTATGATCAGGGTAGATAATAGATGGCGCTGATGAACTAGAACATGGTGTGTCCTCATTGATGTGGAGCACTGGGTGTTCTGATCAGCACAGATCACACAGCACAATGTCCTAGTCAGGATTGACTATAGATTGGTCCAACCCGTAAAAGCTTTGAGTATATACACCTCTCACAGTGGAGCTCAGGTCAGTATAGATTATACATTGAACATATTATACTTTATTATCACATGTGACATGTCACAGGAGATTCCATGTTTTGCGTACACAAGGTATGCAAAGAGTCACCATATATAGGGCGCCGACAGTTACAACGTTTTCCATTTAGTCCCCAACGGTCCCCATTTTTTCTACGCTACCCCACACCCCCCCCCCCCCCCGACACTGTGTCCCCATCTATTTTCAGTGGCCCCGTCCGATCTCCGGCCCACCGTGGGCCCTATCTCACCAGTTCAGATTTTGTGGCACTCCAGGCTTTCTAATTGCATCCTTTTTGGACGGGGGAGGGGATGTATATTTAATGTTAAAAAACTGACAAGAAAACTAGTGCATAAAAGGTTCTAATAGAGTAGGGTGACAAAATATGAACACAATACTCTGTGTGGCCTGTAACACAATGTCCCAACTTCTACACTCAATATCTTGATTGATGAAGGCCAAAGTACGAAAAAACTTCTTGACCTCCCCATCTACTTGTGACATCACTTTCAGAGAACTATGTACCCGCACTTCTAGCTCCCTCTGCTCCACAACACTCCTCAGGGCCCAACTATTCACTGTTAAAGTCCTGCCATGGTTTGACTTCCCAAAATGCAAAACCTTAAATTTATCTGCATTAAACTAAATTGGCCATTCCTCAGTCCACTAGCCCAGATGATCAAGATCCTGCTGTAATTTTTTGATAACAATCTTCATTATCTATGAAATCATGCACTTTAGCATCATCTCCACACTTACTAATGTTGCCTTGTGCATTCCCATCCAAACCGTTGAGTTCTAGTCCGTGGGTGAAACTTTAATGTAGAGCTTCATCAGGAAATTACTGCAGGAACTCTGCTGTTTCTGAACTGTTGGCATGGGGTGGATGTCCCAACTCCATTTCCTTTCTAATTTTCAAATGCATCTTGTCTGTACCCAATGTCTGCAGTTGTATAGGGCTCTGGTAAGACCACATCTGGAGTATTGTGTGCAGTTTTGGTCTCCTAATTTGAGGAAGGGCATCCTTGTGATTGAGGCAGTGTAGCGTAGGTTCACGAGATTGATCCCTGGGATGGTGGGACTGTCATATGAGGAAAGGTTGAAAAGACTAGGCTTGTATTCACTGGAGTTTAGAAGGATGGATTTTATATCTTATAGAAACATATAAAATTATAAAAGGACTGGACAAACTAGATGCAGGAAAAATGTTCCCAATGTTGGGCGAGTCCAGAACCAGGGGCCACAGTCTTAGGATAAAGGGGAGACTGAAGTGACAAAAAACTTTTTCGCCCAGAGAGTTGTGAATTTGTGGAATCCCCTGCCACAGAGGGCTTTGGGGACTCGTCACTGGATGGATTTAATAGAGAGTTAGATAGAGCTCTAGGGGCTAGTGGAGTCAAGGGATATGGGGAGAAGGCAGGCACGGGTTATTGATACGGGACGATCAGCCATGATCACAATGAATGGCCACAAAGGGCCGAATGGCCTCCTTCTGCACCTATTTTCTATGTTTCTATATTCTTAAACTATCGAAATCAAGAAAATCTTTAACTTCTCCTTTTCACAGACACAATTTCTAGCCCATGCATTTTTATTTTGCCCTGGAATTATTCGTTGCTTACAATTCATATCTGGCATCATCTAATTACTACTTCTTGAATTACTTTGGGCTAATTATGTACAAATTTACTTTTGTTTAGTTTAGTTTGTTGTCACGTGTACCGAGGTACAGTGAAAAGCTTTTGTTGCGTGCTAACCAGTCAGCTGAAAGACAATACATGATTACAATTGAGCAAGTCACAGTTTACCGATACATTATAAGGGAATAACGTTCAGTGCAAGATAGAGCCAGTAACGTCCGATCATAGATAGTCTAAGGGTCACCAAAAAGGTTGATAATAGTTCAGGACTGTTCTTTAGTTGTGGTGGGATGGTTCACTTGCCTGATAGCAGCTGGGAAGAAACTGTCCTTGAATCTGGAGGTGTGCGTTTGCACGCTTCAATATCTTTTGCCGGAAGGGAGAGGGGAGAAGAGGGAGTGGCCAGGGTGGGACTCGATCGTGATTATGCTGAATGTGTTTTCACCCACTGTAGATCACAACAGCACTTGGGGTGAAATGCTGCCCATCAAGAAATTGGCCTGGACACTTCAATTCACCTGTGTCCATACTGATATTTTCATATGTTAGTCATGAATCTAATAACACCACAGGTGGTGCAGTGTAGGTTTCCTTTACTGGAGGCAAACATTAGACCTGTTAAATGCAACCTGAGAGCTTCACTGTTGAAACACAAAAGAACACAACTGAGGATCAACAATAAGGCATTTCAATGTAGATCTTTGTGATATTTTTTATTCTATGTGGCACCTGGCAGCTTCAGAATTCAGTGGCCAGGGCAATGGGAACTGTATACGAGGTGATCCCTCTAAAGCCTTGTTGTAGATCATTTCTGAGCTGCACACTGCAATCACTGGCCCCTGGAAGAGCATTCACAACGTTACATGGTGGAGCCTCTCATGGATTGAGGATTAGTTGGATCTGATCATCATGTGGGCTTGCCAAATACGCAGAGATCTCCCTCTTCCTCCTCCCTCATGCAGTCCCACCACAGCCACGGGGAAAATTATTCAAGTTCTGACTTCTGATCTGTTAGTTTAGTTTAGTTTTGAGATACAGTGCGGAAATAGGCCCTTCGACCCACCGAGTCCGCGCCGACCAACGATCCCCGCACGTTAACACTACCCTACACACACGAGGGACAACTTACACTAAATCCAAGCCAATTAACCAACAAACCTGTGGGAGGAAACAAAAGATCTCGGAGAAAACCCAGGCAGATCACAGGGAGAATGTACAACCTCCGTGCAGACGGCACCCATTGTCAGGATCGAACCCGGTTGTCTGGGGCCGTAAGGCAGTAGCTTTATCATTATGTTACTGTGCCGCCCCTAGCATGGTGAAGAAAGGAAACTGGGAGATCTTCAAATACCTCCTGATTGGAATCACACAAGTCCCATTGCAATGCACTTCCTCTGTGTGCCAAATCCCCTGGCACAGCTTTTAGTATATTGTTGCCCAGCTTCAGTATTGTTTGTGGTACTGAGGAAACTAAGTATATTAAAAGAGATGAAATCCAATTCTCAGAATTTGTTTATTCTTTTCCACTTTGCAAATGTTTTAACCTTTGTTTCTTCATATAATCATTTCAAATGTATTCAAAGAGTCTTCTACTCATCAGTCTAACCTTGCGCACCCTCTCATTTTTCTTTTCGCTACTTGTCTGTTTCGATAAACAGGTGTTTTTGCAGGTTCCGGACTATTATATTAGGTGCAAAAGCAGGAGGCAAATTGATAGTTTGCCATGTATAGGGCGAGTTCCAATCTGCAATGAGTCAATTGCTTATGGCAATGAAAATAACATTGGTGCTACATCGATACAGAGATAATCGGTGCAGGAGTAGGCCATCGGTTCCTCCATCATGGCTAATCATCCCAATCAGTACCCCGTTCCTGCCTTCTCCCCATTCACCTTGATTTCGCTAGCCGTAAGAGCTCTATCTAACTCTATTGTGAATACATCCACTGAATCGAGCGCCACTGCCTTCTGAGGTAGATAATTCTACAAATTCACAACTGTGTGTAAACCTTTCTTCACATCTCAGTTCTAAATGGCCTATCCCTTATTCTTAAACTGTGGCCCCGAGTTCTGGGGGAACATGTTTCCTGCATCTAGCTTGTCTAATTGATTCATAATTTTATATGTTTCTATAAGATCCCCTCTCGTCCTTTTAAATTCCAGTGAGTACAAGCCCAGACGCTCCATTCTTTCATCATATGACAATCCCGCCATCCCGGGAATTAACCTCGTGAACCTATGCTGCACTCCCTCAATAGCAAGAATATCCTTCCTCAAATTAGGAGACCAAAATTGCACACAATACTCCAGGTGTGGTCTCACCAGGGCCCTGTACAACTGCAGAAAAACCTCTTTGATTCACTGCCTGTTGTACCTGCATGCTTACTTTCATTGACTGATGTACAAGGACCCCCATATCCCGTTGTACTTCCCCTTTTCCTCACCTGACACCATTCAGATAATAATCGGCCTTCCTGTTTTTGCCACTAAGGTGGATAACCTCACATTTATCCACATTATACTGCATCTGCCATGCATCTGCCCACTTCCCCAACCTGTCCAAGTCACCCTGCATTCTCATAGCATCCTCCTCTCAGTTCACACTGTCACCCAGCTTTGTGTCATCTGCAGATTTGCAAATGTTACTTTTAATTCCTTCATCTAAATCATTAATGTATATTATAAATAGCTGCGTTCCCAGCACCAAGCCTTGCGGTACCCCACTAGTCACTGCCTGACATTCTGAAAAGGACCCATTGATCCCAACTCTTTGTTTCCTGTCTGCCAACAACTTTTCTATCCATGTCAGCACTCTACCCCCAATACCGTGTACTCTAATTTTGCCCACTAATCTCCTGTGTGGGGCCTTATCAAAGGCTTTCTGAAAGTCCAGGTACACTACATCCACTGGCTCTTCCTTGTCCATTTTACTTGTTACATCCTCAAAAAAATTCCAGAAGATTAGTCAAGCATGATTTCCCCTTCATAAATCCATGCTGACTTGGGCTGATCCTATTACTTCTATCCAAATGTCGCTATCTCATCTTTTATAATTGACTCCAGCACCTTCCCCACCACCCGACAGGCTAACTGGTCTATAATTCCCCGTTTTCTCTCTCCCTCCTTTCTTGAAAAGTGGGATAACATTAGCTACCCTCCAATCCACAGGAACTGATTCAGAATCTATAGAACATTGGAAAATTATCACCAATGCATCCACAATTTCTAGAGCCACCTCCTTGCGTACCCTGGGATGCAGACCATCAGGCCCTGGGGATTTATCAGCCGTCAGTTTCATCAGTCGACCCAACACCATTTCCTGACTAATGTGAATTTCCATCAGTTCCTCCATCATCCCAGATCCTCTGGCCACTAGTACATCTGGAGATTGTTTGTGTCCTCCTTAGTGAAGACAGAACCAAAGTACCTGTTCAACTCGTTTGCTATTTCCTTGTTCCCTATAATAAATTAACCTGTTTCTTTCTTCAAAGGACCCACATCTGCCTTAACTAATTTTTTCCTCTTCACATACTTAAAGAAGCTTTTACTATCCTCTTTTATATTCTTGGCTAGCTTACCTTTGTACCTCATCTTTTCTCCCCGTATTTTCTTTTTAGTTACCTTCTGTTGATCTGTAAAAGTTTCCCAATCCTCTCGCTTCCCGCTCATCTTTGCTATGTTATACTACTTCTCTTTTATTTTTATACTTCCCTTGTCAGCCACGGTTGCCTCTTACTCCCCTTAAAATCTTTCATCCTCTTTGGAATGAAATGATCCTGCATTTTCTGGATTATTCCCAGAAATTCCTGCCATTGTTGTTCCACTGTCATCCCTGCTAGGGTATCTTTCCAGTCAACTTTGCCAGCTCCTCTCTCATGCCTCCATAGTCCCCTTTGTTCAACTGGAATACTGACACTTCCAATTTCCCCTTCTCCCTCTCAAATTGCAGATCATATTGTGGTCACTACCTCCTAATGGTTCCTTTACCCTGACTTCCCTTATCAAATCTGGTTCATTGCACAACACAAATCCAGAATTGCCTTCTCCCTGGTAGGCTCCAGTACAAGCTGCTCTAAGAATCTATCACGGAGGCACTGTGCAAACTCCCTTTCTTGGGGTCCAGTACCAACCTGATTTTCCCAGTCTACCTGCATGTTGAAATCTTCCATAACCATTGTATCATTACCTGTGCGACATGCCAATTTTACCTCCTGATGCAACTTGCACCCTATATCCAGGCTACTGTTTGGGGCCCTGTAGATAACGCCCATTAGGGCGTATTTTTACCCTTACAATTCCTTAGTTCTATGCATAATGACTCTACATCTTCTGACTATGTCACCCCTCGCAAGGACTGAATTTTGTTCCTTACTAACAGAGCCACCCCACCCCTTTGTCCACCTGTCTGTCTTTTCGATAGGACGTATACCCCTGAATATTCAGTTACCAGCCCTGGTCCTCTTGCAGCCATGTCTCTATAATTCCCACAACATCATACTCACTAATTTCTAACTGAGCCTCAAGCTCATCCACTTTATTTCTTATACTTCGCACATTCATATACAACACTTTTAATTTGGTATTCACTTCCCCTCTCATACCGGTTGCTATTGCACCTGACCTTACTGTCTTATCCTTTCTTGAACTTTCTGTCCCATTAATTCGAGTGTCTTTCGTAACTTTTCCTGTACTCTCTGTCCCTTTAACTCCATCTTTATACTCCCAATTTGTCATCCCCTCCCCCCCACTATTTAGTTTAAACCCACCCGTGTAGCACTAGCAGACCTGCCTGCCAGAATATCGGTGTCCCTCCAGTTAAGGTGTAACCTGTCCCTCTTGTACAGGCCGCCCCTACCCCAGAAGAGATTCCAGTGGTCTATAAAAAATTCACTGAGGCTGTACAGCTTCTGCCAATGTTTATTGCAGTAAATGGGAGATGCTTTGGTTCCTTTTCCAATATCTGAAAATGTTAAATTTTACAATGTAATGGTGATTTATATTCATTTCACTACAAATTTTGTGTTGATGTTTTATTTTATTCTTTATGCTTTTTTCTTCCATGAATTTATAGCGAGATGTCACTGCACCTTTTAATACAACTGAGGATCTAGGCATTAAAGCCAACTTTACAAACAGTGTCTACGATACCTTGCTGGGCACCGTGAGTATATTTTCTGCTTCTTTAGCAAAATATTTTTATAATTTTAAGTTTATAGATTGAAAGGGTTGCAGAGAATGATTTATCTAGATTTTTAAGGTGTGCCTGTGGCGCCACCTGGTGGTTAGGCCACTTACTGAGCGAACCCTCGGCACTAAGACTGGCAGGATCACGTGACTGTGTTTGGTGGGAAGAGGTCGTCACGTGGTTAAGGGGTGTGCCCTGGTATATATATAGATCCCTGGGGGGAAAAACCCTCCCCAGTCGCTTGTGAGCTGCTCTCTGTTTAACCTAAAGATCACTTTGTTTAACAACGTGTGTCTCGCTATATGCCAAATGTACATGTGTCTGGTCATAAAAGCAAAATATTCAAGACCTTCGGTTATTTTTATGCATATTAATGAGTTGTTCATAGACAAAGTAAGATTTAGAAAATTGCAAATTACACCAAACCTGGTTTAAAGTGAGGAATGTTGGAATGGTTTGCAAGAGGAAAGATCAGCCACCAGGGTGTCACGGTGGCACGGCGGTAGAGTTGCTGCCTTACAGTGCTTACAGCGCCAGTGACCCGGGTTCGATCCTGGCTACGGCTGCTGTCTGTACAGAGTTTGTACGCTCTCCCCGTGACCGTGTGGGTTTTCTCCGAGAACGTTGGTTTCCTCCCACACTCCAAAGACGTGCAGGTTTGTAGGTTTATTGGCTTGATATAAATGTAAAAAATGTTCCTGGTGTGTGTAGGATATTGTCAATGTGCGGGGATCGAACTCAGTGGGCCGAATAGCCTGTTCCCGCGCTGTTTCTAAAACTAAAAACTAAAACACCAGGATATGCTGAAAAGGGATAGATGAGATGTAATAATCTGCAGATTTACAGCAGATGTCACAGACAGCCCAGTGTGTACTCTATGGGTAGGAAGGAACTACAGGTGCTGGTTTACGACGAAGATAGACGCAAAAAGCTGGAGTAACTCAGCGGGTCAGGCAGCATCTCTGGAGAGAAGGAACGGGTGACGTTTCTGGCCCTTCATCAGATGGCCTCCTCTGCCATAGTAATTCTAAAGTTACTGGAAATCCATAAGTAAAACAGAAACTGCTATAAATGTTCACAGGTCAGGCAGCATCCAAAGCAACAGCACAAAATTCTATAGCCTACTGAAGTTTTACAGTCACAGTTTGAGACTGGTAGCTGTTGGAGGCGTATTACTTCATATTGGCTTCATCTTACTGGGGAAAGATGGCAGTGGATGTACAAATGTGCTGTGATATTATCTGGTGATGGGAAATTGTATGTTTGAATTTATTTTTTTAGTTTAGAGATACAGCGCGGAAACAGGCCCTTCGGCCCACCGGGTCCGTGCCGTCCAGCGATTCCCGCACATTAACACCTTCCTACCACTAAGGATATTTTTTACATTTACAAGCCAATTAACCTACAAACCTGTACGTCTTTGGAGGGTGGGAGGAAACCGAAGATCCCGGTGAAAACCCACGCAGGTCACGGGGAGAACGTACAAACTCCATACAGACAAGCGCCCGTAGGCAGGATCGAACCCGGGTCTCCGGCGCTGCATTCGCTGTAACGCAGCAACTCTACCGCTGCGCCACTGTGTTGCAAAACATGTCTTTACAGTACAGCTTTTTACTCCTAACATCCATTGGCAGTTATCCACACCTGTAGTTCAGCAGCAGAAGAATAAGGGTTTTGGCCCGAAACGTTGCCTATTTCCTCCGCTCCATAGATGCTGCTGCACCCGCTGAGTTTCTCCAGCTTTTTTGTGTACCAGCAGAATAATACAATATGGCTTACATGAGCGTGCCTGTCTCCCTTCTACATGTAATCTTGATGGCTCACAGAATAATGCTGGTACTTTAACATGATGTTGAACATCATTAAGGGCCTGTCCCACTTACGTGATTTTTCGGTGACTGCCGGAACCCGTCAAAGGTCGCCGAAAAATGTGAACATGTTGAAAATTCAGTGGCGACCAGAAAGATATGTCCCCAGGGTGCCGCCTGTATGGTCGTGAGTAGTCTCCTAGTCACCCAAAGAGTCGTAGCGTCTTTCTGGTTACCGCTGAATTTTCAACATGTTGAAAATTTTCGGCGACCTATGACGGGTGCCGGCAGTCGCGAAAAAGTGGCGTAAGTGGGACAGGCCCTTAAGTATTTGTTGACTATTCAGCAGTTAATAGGAAACATCACCAGATTCTAAATACTGTTGGAAGATGCCAAGAATAATGTATTCTATGTTATGCTATTTCTAGCCACAGGACATCCAGAAAACTATACTGAGAAGGATTATTAAGAGTCTGTTGAAAGAATGGAAGGAAAGGGTAAGTGTGGTACGCATGTCTCTGAACAAACCCATCTTGATGTGGGGGAAGGAACTGCAGATGCTGGTTTACACCGAAGATAAACACAAAATGCTGGAGTATCTCCCGGTTGCCAAACACTTTAACCCCCCTTCCCATTCCCACACTGACTTTTCTGTCCTGGGCCTCCTCCACTGTCAGAGTGAGGCCAAACACAAACTGGAGGAACAACACCTCATATTTTGATTGGGCAGCTTTCACCCCAGCAGTATAAATTATGATTTATCTAACCTCAAGTATCCATTGCATCCCCTCTCTCCCCATCCCTCCCCCACCCTAGTTCTGCAACTGGTTTCGCTGTCCTCCTGATTAATTTTACTGTTTGTATGCTTCGTTGTCACCTTCCCCTCCTCCCACAATGAACTCTTCTACATTTCCTTGATCTGCTTTGACCTGTTTTTGTCTCGCTTTGCACGTTCTTGGTGCCCTTCCATGTCCCTCCCCTGACTCTCAGTCTGAAGAATGGTCTTGATCAGAAATGTCACCCATTGCTTCTCTTCAAATGCTCCTGTTTTGATGCTCTGTCTACAGATTCCATCAGCGGTTTGGAAGCTAGAATGATACAAATACATCTATTAATGCTCCTGAACACAACATCAGTGATGTAACCTGGGGTCATTGGGTGTTTCGGGTCTTTCAACATCAGACACCCTCACCAAGGCGACCCAGCTGTGGTTGATCAGACTAGGTGTTTTTTTCTCCTCCCCATGGACCTCCTCTCCTGATCTAGAGCCATCTCGAGGCCTTCTCCGCTGCCTCTGTGGTGTTCTTGATGGCTCTTCTCCTCGCCACTCCGTTGATGCCCAATGCACTCAAGGCTTTGTAGAGCGATTGCCCTGCAAACCTCTGCAGCCAACCTCGATGGGCATACACCTTGCCTTCGGCACAAAACCAGATCCTTCGGCCCACCGAGTCCACACTGACCAACAATCCCTGCACACTAACACTATCCCAGGGACAATTTACACTTAAACCAAGCCAATTAACGTACAAACCTGTACGTCTTTGGAGTGTGGCTGGAAACTAAAGACCCAAGGGGAGAATGTCCAAACTGCGTACAGACAGCACCTGTAGTCGGGATCCAACCCGGGTCTCTGGCACTGCAAGGCAGTAACTCTACCGCTGCACCACCGTGCTGCCCTGAGTTAAAGCTTTGCAGACAATCTCAGGATGGAGACACAGAGCTGTGGAGAATAGTGAACTTATTGTGAAAAATGTATGAGCCAGTAATATTCCCTTAAACTAACAAACAATTAGTTCAGAGGTCTTACTTTTCCTGAAGTCCTAATTTTATGTTGCCCTGTGTCTCCTGAATATCTCAGTTCATTCTGTGAGGTAGTTGGTCAGATACCTTTATTCCATTCAAACAGCAAGTCGTCATTTGTAAACCTATCCAAAGGATTTCCAGCTGTTTATTCGTTAAAATGTCCAAACCTATATTCAAGTGGACAAATTTATATAAAGGATATTCAGGTTACTGGGCAGCAGCAAGAAATCAGGTCAATATTCCCTCTTCAGCCATGTTTTCTAAACCATACAGTAGCTCAACATCTTGTTGCAGTAGATAAAGCAGATGCAGAATCAGAAATGAATGTGGGTCATTCTTGGCCTTCATAACTCTGCTCTGTGCAATAAGCTGAGAGAACCAGTTCCAAAAGCATTTTATGAAAGCCTTCCAAAATGAAATAGAGTCATAGAGTGATACAGTGTGGAAACAGGCCCTTTGATCCAACTTGACCACACTGGCCAACAATGTCCCAGCTACACTCGTCCCACCTGCCTGCGCTTGGTCCATATCCCTCCAGACCTATCCTATCCATGTACTTGTCTAACTGTTTCTTAAACGTTGGGATAGTCCCTGCCTCAACTACCTCCTCTGGCAGCTTGTTCCATACACCCACCACCCTTTGTGTGGAAATGTTACCCCTCAGATTTCTATTAAATCTTTTCCCCTTCACCTTGAACCTATGTCCTCTGGTCCTCGATTCCCCTACTCTAGGCAAGAGACTCTGTGCATTTAAATTCAGATTCAGATTCAACTTTAATTGTCATTGTCAGTGTATAGTATAGAGACAACAAAATGCATTTAGCATCTCCCTGGAAGAGCGACATAGCATATGATTTGAATAAATATTTACATTAGCATCTATACAGACATAGTGTTTTTCATGTGGGAGGAGTGTCCGGGGGGGGGGGGGGGGGTGATTGGCAGTCACCGAGGTACGTTGTTGTGTGGAGTGACAGCCGCCGGGAAGAAGCTGTTCCTGGACCTGCTGGTCCAGCAACGAAGAGACCTGTAGCGCCTCCCGGATGATAGGAGGGTAAACAGTCCATGGTTGGGGTGAGAGCAGTCCTTGGCGATGCTGAGCGCCCTCCGCAGCCAACGCTTGCTTTGGACAAACTCAATGGAGGGGAGCGAGGAACCGGTGATGCGTTGGGCAATTTTCACCACCCTCTGCAAGGCCTTTCCGGTCGGAGACAGAGCAGTTGCCATACCATACTGTCTTACAGTTGGTAAGGATGCTCTCGATGGTGCAGCGGTAGAAGTTCACCAGGATCTGAGGAGACAGATGGACCTTCTTCAGTCTCCTCAGGAAGAAGAGACGCTGGTGAGCCTTCTTGACCAGAGTTGAGGTATTGTGGGTCCAAGAGAGGTCATCGGAGATGTTAACACCCAGGAACCTGAAGCGGGAAACACGTTCCACCTCCGTCCCGTTAATGTGGATGGGGGTGTGCGTGCCGCCCCTGGACTTCCTGAAGCCTACAATGAGCTCCTTTATCTTCTTGGAGTTAAGGGCCAGGTTGTTGTCAGTGCACCATGCTGCTAAGTGCTGGACCTCCTCCCTGTAGGCCGACTCATCATTGTTGCTGATGAGGCCAATCACCGTTGTATCGTCTGCATACTTGATGATGGTGTTAGTACCATGTACAGGTGTGCAGTCATAGGTGAAGAGGGAGTAGAGGAGGGGGCTCAGCACACAGCCCTGTGGAACGCCGGTGTTCAGGGTGAGGGTTGAAGAGGTGTGCTTGTCTAACCTCACAGACTGGGGTCTGTTGGTTAGAAAGTCCAGTATCCAGTTGCAGAGGGAGGGGTCGATGCCCAGGTTACCATGTTTGGCAATCAGTTTAGATGGAATAATGGTGTTGAATGCTGAGCTGTAATCAATGAACAGCATTCTTACGTAAGTGTCTCTGTTGTCGAGGTGGGAGAGGGCGGAGTGAAGTGCCGTTGAGATGGCATCCTCCGTACTCCTGTTCTTGCGGTAGGCAAACTGATAGGGATCCAGTGTGGGGGGTAGGCAGCTTTTGAGGTGTGCCAGGACCAGCCTCTCGAAGCACTTGGTGATGATGGGGGTAAGTGCAACTGGGCGGAAGTCGTTGAGGCTTGCCGCAGTGGAGTGTTTTGGCACTGGCACGATGGAGGTGGCTTTAAGGCAAGTGGGGACAACTGCTTGGGCAAGTGACAGGTTGAAGATGTCAGTCCAGACGTCCTGTCAGCTGCGCAGCACAGGCACTGAGCACGCGCCCGGGATGCCGTCAGGGCCAGCAGCCTTACGTGCATTAGTCCTACTCAGTGCCACGTACACGTCGTAGGGGGTGAGTGTGAGGGGTTGGTGATCGGCAGGTAGCACAGCCTTGATGGCTGTCTCTAGATTGTCCCTGTCGAAGCGGCCATATAAGTGATTAAGCTCCTCAAGGAAGGAGGCGTCGCTGGATGTGGGGGTGATGTTGGAGGGTCTGTAGTCCGTGATGGCCTGGATGCCTTGCCACATGCGTCGGGGTCGGAGTTGTTGTTGAAGTGCTCCTCAATCCTGAGCTTATGGCAGTGCTTGGCCTTCCTGATGCCCCTCTTCAGGTTAGCCCTGGATGAACTGTAGGCTCGAGCATCGCCTGACCTGAAAGCGGTGTCCCATGCTTTCAGCAGTAGCCTGACCTCGCTGTTCATCCATGCTTTCACACTCTCCCTCTCCACTCTTTCCCCCTCTCTCTCCCCCCACCCCTCACCCCCTCCCTCCCTCCTCCCCTCCCTCCCCATCCCCACCTCCCCCACATCTCTCTTCCCCATCCCCTTTTCTCACCCCCTACCCCGCTCTCCTTTTCCTCCCAAATATGTCCCGTTTCCTCCTCCTCCTCTCCCCTCCCTCCCCTCTTCTCATCCCCCCTCCTCCCACCGTGTGTTTGGGGGGTGGTTAATGTGAGTGTAATGCCGCAGCCCCCCCATCCCCCCGCAAACACCGTTGGGGAAACAGACCCAATGGTCTAGTTATATTATATAAAACTGTGTGCCAGCCGCCTTCCTTCTTTGATTCCTTGCTACGCCGAAACCGATGCAGAATCGCTGAGATCTTTTCCGTTTCGGTAGAGATTTCACTTTTTCTTTCTAAGTATCCACTCCTGGTTACATTTCGTCATGTTTATGTACACATTTTTAATCAAATCCTTCTTCCCTCCCCCTCGATCCAATATTTCAAAAAAAAAACTGGCTTCTCACCCATAGAATCAGCCCCAGCCCCTGATGAACGTTCCATCGTGTGATGTCACAATGCCCAATGCTCACATATGTCCAATCGGAATGGATCCATTTACATATGCCTTTGCACCAGCCCCAGCCCCTCCCCCCCCCACCCCCGCAGCCTGTGTCATCAGAGAAAGAGGATTGGGGGTGAAAGGGAATGGGGAACAGATGGACTGTCCCTACCCCTCCACCTTCCACTCTCCCTCCCCACTATTTCCCCTCTCTCCCCACCCATCTCCCTCCCCCTCCCTCCACATTCTTACCCTTCCCTCCCCTACTCCTCCCTCACCCCCCCCCTCTCCCGCACACCTCTCTCCCCCTCCACCATCCCTCTATTCCCATCCCCATCCCTTTCTCCTCCCCTCCCCCTCTCCATCTCCCTCACCCCTCACCCCTCTCCCTCCCCCCCCTCCTCCTCCACCCCCATCCCTCTCTCCCTCCCCCCACCCCATCCCTCTCTCCCCCTCCCTATCCCTCTCTCCTCCCCCTCTCCACCTCCCTCTCCTCACCCCTCTCCCCTCTCCACCCCCTCCTCCTCCCCCCCCCATTCCTCTTTCCCCACCCCCCTTCCCTCTCCCCCCTTCCCTCCCCCCCCCCCTAACCCCCCCTTCTCTCCCCCACCCCTTTCCCTCTCTCCCCCCACCACTTTCCCCCTTCCTCTTCCCCCTCCATACACACTCTTCCCCCCTACCCCCACCCCAGCCCCATCTCCCTCCTCACCTCCCTCCCCTCTCCCCCACACCTCTCTCCTCGCCCTCTCCATCTCCCTCTCCTCACCCCTCTCCCTCCTCCTCCCCTCCTCCCTCCCACCGCCATCCCTCCCTCGCCCACCCCCTTCCTCCTCTGCCCCACCCCTTCCCTCTCTCTCCTTCCCCGCCCCCTTCCCCCCATCCCCCACACCTCTCTCCCCCCCTCCCCCTCCCTCTCTCCTCCCCTCCCCACCACTCTCCCCTCCCGTTCTCCATCTCCCTCTCCTCCCCTCCTTCTCCCTCCCCACTGTTCCCCCCTCCTTCAACACTCTTGCCCCCTCTCTCCCCTATCACATCTCCCTCCTCCCCTCCCTCCCCCCTCCCCCACACCTCTCTCCCCCTCCCATCTCTCTTCCCCTCCCCCACCCCTCTCTCCTCCCCCCTCTCCATCTCCATTGCCAAATATATTCTTGCCATAGAGGGAGTACAGAGAAGGCTAACCAGACTGATTCCTGGGATGTTAGGACTTCCATATGAAGAAAGACTGGATAGACTTGGCTTGTACTCGCTAGAATTTAGAAGATTGAGGGGGGATCTTATAGAAACTTACAAAATTCTTAAGCGGTTGGACAGGCTAGATGCAGGAAGATTGTTCCCGATGTTGGGGAAGTCCAGAACAAGGGTCACAGTTTAAGGATAAGGGGGAAATCTTCTAGGACCGAGATGAGAAAAACATTTTTCACACAGAGAGTGGTGAACCTGTGGAATTCTCTGCCACAGAAGGTAGTTGAAGCCAGTCCATTGGCTATATTTAAGAGGGAGTTAGATGTGGCCCTTGTGGCTAAAGGGATCAGGGGGTATGGAGAGAAGGCAGGTACAGGATACTGAGTTGGATGATCAGCCATGATCATCTTGAATGGTGGTGCAGGCTCGAATGGTCTACTCCTGCACTTAATTTCTATGTTTCTATGTTTCTATGTTTCCCTCTCCTCACCCCCTCTCCCTCTCCCTCTCCCACCCATCCCTCCCCACTCTTCCCCTCTCTCTCCCTCCCCACCCCTCTCCCCCTCCCTCCCTCCCTCCCCATCCCCCCCTCCCCCACACCTCTCTCCCCATCCCCCTCTCTCACCCCATACCCCGCTCTCCTTTCCCTCCCAAATCACTCCCGTTTCCTCCTCCTCCACTCCCATCCCTCCCCTCTTCTCATACTCCCCCTCTCCCCACCCCATCTCCCTCTCCCCCCCTATCCCCACCTGTGTGTTTGGGGGGTGGTTAGTGTGAGTGTGATGCTGCAGCCCACCACCACCCCCCACCCCGCAAATGCCGTTGGGGAAACAGACACAACGGGTCTGCACTTGGTCTGTGGCTGCCGCCTGCCGTCCTCCGTCCGTCCGGCTGCCATTCTGCCTTTTGATTCGTTCCATCGTGTGATGTCACAATGCCCAATGCTCGCAGATGTCCAATCGGAATGGATTCATTTACATATGTCTTTGCAGGAGCCCCAGCACCTGGTGAACGTTCCATCGTGTGATGTCACACTGCCCAATGCTCAAAGACATTCTTGCCATAGAGGGAGTACAGAGAAGGTTCACCAGACTAATTCCTGGGATGTCAGGACTTTCATATGAAGAAAGACTGGATAGACTCGGTTTGTACTCGCTAGATTATAAAAGATTGAGGGGGGATCTTATAGAAATTTACAAAATTCTTAAGGTGTTAGACAGGCTAGATGCAGGAAGATTGTTCCAGATGTTATGGAAGTCCAGAACAAGGGTTCACAGTTTAAGGATAAGGGGGAAATCCTTTATGACGGAGATGAGAAAAACATTTTTCACACAGAGAGTGGTGAATCTCTGGAATACTCTGCCACAGAAGGTAGTACCCCTACCCCACTCTACTTTCCCCCCCAAATCTCTCCAGTTTCCTCCTCCTCTCCCCTCCCTACCCTCTTCTCCCCCCTCCCCTATCCCCACCCCGTCTCCCTCCCCCCACCTGTGTGTTTGGGGGGTGGTTAGTGTGAGTGTAATGCCGCAGCAGGTCTGCACTTGGTCTAGTCTATCTATCTATTATATAAAACTCAAATCCGTCCGCCTGCCTGCAGTACGGATCCCTTCCTGCCTTTCGATTCGTTCCCGCCGTGCGATGTCACAATGCCCGATGCTCGCGGACGTCCAATCGGAATGGACACATTTGCATGTATGGCTTTCCGGCCGCGTTTCTTCCTTTGATTCTCCGCAACTCCAAAACCGGACGCAGAATCGCCGACGTCTTTTCCATTTCGGTAGAGATTTCGCTTTTCTTTCTAAGTATCCGCTCCTCATTACATTTCGTCGTGTTTAGGTACACTTTTTTAATCAAATCCTTCACCCCCCCCCCCCCCCACCACCACCTCAATATTTCAAAAAGAAACTGGATTCTCACCCACACAAGCAGCACAAGCCCATGGTGAATGTTCCATCGTGTGATACTTAAGATACTTAGAGACAATATATATAAGCATCTAGATAAACAGGGTCTGATTAGGAACAGTCAACATGGATTTGTGCCTGGAAGGTCATGTTTGACTAATCTTCTTGAATTTTTTTGAAGAGGTTACTAGGGAAATTGACGAGGGAAAAGCAGTGGATGTTGTCTATATGGACTTTAGTAAGGCCTTTGACAAGGTTCCTCATGGAAGGTTGGTTAAGAAGGTTCAACTGTTGGGTATAAATGCAGGAATAGCAAGATGGATTCAACAGTGGCTGAATGGGAGAAGCCAGAGGGTAATGGTGGAAGGCTGTTTATCGGGTTGGAGGCAGGTGACTAGTGGGGTGCCTCAGGGATCTGTGTTGGGTCCTTTGTTGTTTGTCATGTACATCAATGATCTGGATGAAGGTGTGGTAAATTGGATTAGTAAGTATGCAGATGATACTAAGATAGGGGGTGTTGTGGATAATGAAGAGGATTTCCAAAGTCTACAGAGTGATTTAGGCCATTTGGAAAAATGGGCTGAAAGATGGCAGATGGAGTTTAATGCTGATAAATGTGAGGTGCTACACCTTGGCAGGACAAATCAAAATAGGACGTACATGCTAAATGGTAGGGAATTGAAGAATACAGTTGAACAGAGGGATCTGGGTATAACCGTGCATAGTTCCTTGAAGGTGGAATCTCATATAGATAGGGTGGTAAAGAAAGCTTTTGGTATGCTAGCCTTTATAAATCAGAGCATTGAGTATAGAAGCTGGGATGTAATGTTAAAATTGTACAAGGCATTGGTGAGACCAAATCTGGAGTATGGGGTACAATTTTGGTCGCCAAATTATAGGAAGGATGTCAACAAAATAAAGAGAGTACAGAGGAGATTTACTAGAATGTTGCCTGGGTTTCAACAACTAAGTTACAGAGATAGGTTGAATAAGTTAGGTCTTTATTCTCTGGAGCGCAGGAGGTTACGGGGGGACCTGATAGAGGTCTTTAAAATGATGAGAGGGATAGACAGAGTTGATGTGGACAAGCTTTTCCCTTTGAGAATAGGGAAGATTCAAACAAGGGGACATGACTTCAGAATTAAGGGACAGAAGTTTAGGGGTAATATGAGGGGGAACTTCTTTACGCAGAGAGTGGTGGCGGTGTGGAATGAGCTCCCAGTGGAAGTGGTGGAGGCAGGTTCATTGGTATCATTTAAAAATAAATTGGATAGGCATATGGATGAGAAGGGAATGGAGGGTTATGGTATGAGTGCAGGCAGGTGGGACTAAGGGGAAAAAAAATTGTTCGGCATGGACTTGTAGGGCCGAGATGGCCTGTTTCTGTGCTGTAATTGTTATATGGTTATATATATGGTTATATGGTTATATGATGTCACAATGCCCAATGTTCACATATGTCCAATCGGGATGGATTCATTTACATATGCCTTTGCAGGAGCCCAGCCCATGGTGAACGTTCCATCGTGTGATGTCACAATGCCCAATGTTCAAATACATTGTTGCCATAGAGAACGCTCAGTGATTATTCAAATTCTTCACTAACTGTCATTTCTGATTTTGCTTGTGAAGTGAAAAGTCCTGAATTGCATTTGTCTGATGCAGGAAGATTGTTCCAGATGTTGGGGAAGTCCAGGACACGCAGGACACGGTTTAAGGATAAAGGTGAAATCCTTTAGTAGTGAGATGAGGGAAACATTTTTCACACAGATAGTGGTGAGTCTCTGGAACTCTCTGCCACAGAAGGTAGTGGAGGCCAGTTCATTGGCTATATTTAAGAGGGAGTTAGATGTGGCCCTTGTGGCTAAGGGGATCAGGGGGTATGGAGAGAAGGCAGGTACAGGATACTGAGTTTGGATGATCAGCCATGATCATATTGAATGGCGGTGCAGGCTCGAAGGGCCGAATGGCCTACTCCTGCACCTAATTTCTATGTTTCTATGTTTCTATCAGCCGTGATCATATTGAATGGAGAATGGTGCAGGCTCGAAGGGCCGAATGGCCTACTACTGCACTTAATTTCTATGTTTCTGTGTCCCTCTCCTCCTCACCCCTCTCCCTCTGCCACCCATCTCTCTCTCCCCCACCCCCCTTCCCTCTCTACCACAACCAGCCCTTTCCCCTACCCCTCTGTCCCTCTTCTACCACTCCTGCTACCCCTCTACCCCTCCCTCCCTCCCCACTCTTCCACTTCTCTCCCACTCTCTCCTCCCCCCTCTCCTCACACCCCTCTCCCATCCCTCTCTCTCCCCCACCCGCTTCCCCCTCTCTACCCCACCCCCTACCTTCTCTCCCCCCCACACCCTTCCCCTATCCCTCTGTCCTTCTTCCATCACTTCACCCCGCTACCCCTCTCCTCCTCCCTCCCCACTCTTTCCCCTCCCCCCCTCCTTTCCCCCCACCCCTCTCCCCATCCCACCCTGCTCCCCTCCCTCCCCATCCCCCCTCCCCCAAAGCTCTCTCCCAATCCCCTTCCACCCCCCTACCCCGCTCTCCTTTCCCTCCCAAATCTATCCCGTTTCCTCGTCCTCCCTCCCCTCTTCTCACCCCCCTGCAAATGCCGTTGGGGAAACAGACCCTAGAGGGAGTACAGAGAAGGTTCAACAGACTGATTCCTGGGATGTCAGGACTTTCAAATGAAGAAAGACTGGATAGACTTGGCTTGTACTCGCTAGATTTTAGAAGATTGAGGGGGGATCTTATAGAATCTTACAAAATTCTTAAGGGATTGGACAGGCTAGATGCAGGAAGATTGTTCCAGATGTTGGGAAAGTCCAGAACAGGGGGTCACAGTTTAAGGATAAGGGGGAACTCCTTTATGACCGAGATGAGAAAAACATTTTTCACGCAGAGAGTGGTGAATCTCTGGAATTCTCTGCCACAGAAGGTAGTTGAGGCCAGTTCATTGGCTATATTTAAGAGGGAGTTAGATGTGGCCCTTGTGGCTAAAGGGATCAGGGGGTATGGAGAGAAGGCAGGTACAGGATACTGAGTTGTATGATCATCCTTGATCATATTGAATGGTGGTGCAGGCTCGAAGGGCCGAATGGCCTACTACTGCACTTAATTTCTATGTTTCCCTCTCCTCACCCCTCTCCCTCTCCTCACCCCTCTCCCTCTCTCCCTCACCCCCCTTCCCTCTCTACCCCACCCCCTTCCTTCTCTCCACCCCTTCACCCTACCCCTCTCCTCCTCCCTCTCACTCCCCACTCTTTCCCGTCTCTCCCTCCACCCCCCTCTCCCCCTCCTCCCCTCCCTCCTCCACCATCCCCCCCCTCCCCCACATCTCTCTCCCCATCCCCCTCTCTCTCACCCCCTACCCCGCTCTCCTTTCCCTCCCAAATCTGTCATGTTTCCTCCTCCGCCTCTCCCCTCCCTCCCCTCTTCTCACCAACCTCCCCCCCCTCCCCCCACCTGTGAGTTTGGGGGGTGGTTAATTTGAGTGTGATGCCGCAGCCCCTACTCCCCCCCCCCCCCCGCAAACGCTGTTGGGGAAACAGACCCAACGGGTCTGCACTTGGTCTAGTTATTATATAAAACTCTGTGCCTGCAACCGTCCGGCGTCCGGCGTCCGTCTGGCGTCCATTCGGCTGCCTGCCTTTCTTCCCTTTGATTCGTTTCCATCGTGTGATGTCACAATGCCCAATGTTCACATATGTCCAATCGAAATGGATTCATTTACATATGCCTTTGCAGGAGCACCAGCACCTGCTGAACATTCCATTGTGTGATGTCACCTCGCAGCCCCCCCCCCCCCCCCCCACAAACGTGCATTGGGAAAACAGACCCAACGGGTCTGCACTTGCTCTAGTATATTACTAAAAGTCTGATCTTGACCGCTTTTGGCCCACTGTGCTGCGATTTCCGAGAGAATGCCACCACCAACGGCAGTCATTTTTTAGCCACATCGCTCAGAGCCCCCGTCCGCCTTCTGGGACCAGAGGATTTTTCCCATCAATGAAAAATCAGGGAGATATTCATGTTTTAAAAAAAATCCACATTCTGTCTGCTGCCCCCACTGGCGGCAGGGAGAGGGACTATAAAACCGGGAAGTGTTGTGCCTCACTTAGTCTCTGCCAGACCCAGGAAGTGAGAGGGTCACAGCTCTCTGAGCTGCTAATAACAATGAACGCACGTCTACTCCACGATGAGTCCCCTCGATGCGGCTGTAAAATGGCTGCAATTGTTTGCCTCGCCTGTTTAACAAGTTAGCGTTCACAAAATGAACTTTGGTTGTCGGGTGGCTGCAGCCCAATTGTATGCCTCGCCTTTTTTTAAAAGTTTATGTTCACAAAATGAATTTTGGTTGTCAGGTGTCTGCAGCCCAATTGTTTGCCACGCATTTTTAACAAGTCGGGTGGTGGCTTGGCTTTCAAATTCGTTACAACAGTTGGATGCCAGCCCAAGAATCCATTCGGCCCACAATATCTATACTAGCCCTCTGGAAACGAGTACCTTCGGCCCACAACACCCATACTAGTGCAACAGACAGCCCCCCCCCCCCCAATATTGGAATGGTGGAGAGGTGGAATATTTCGTGACCAGCCCTCCTGTGTGATGCTGGGTCCCAACGGGTCCCACTTAGTCTAGTTTACCTCTGTTTCTCTCCCCACAGCCACTGCCTGACCCGATGAACATTTCCAGCAACTACCATTTTTTATTTATTGTACCAATAATTAAAAATGCTAACTTGAATCTGATGCAGAATTGAAATGTAAATTTCACACCCTATGGAAAATAGACCAAGTGACACCAGTTTCTAGCAGATGGGGTCTTGACCTGATGTGTATGAAAGAACTGCAGATGCTGGTTTAAATCGAAGGTAGACACAAAATGTTTGAGTAACTCAGCGGGCCAGACAGCATCTCTGAAGAGAAGGAATGGGTGATGTTTCGGATCAAGACCCTTCTTCAGACTGATGTCAGGGGAGTGGGTGGGACCGAGATAGAATGTAGTCCGAGACAGTAAGACTTAACCTGATGCCTGGATATCCCTTTGCCTCTACTGATGCTGCCTGACCAATGTTCCCAATGTTGGGCGAGTCCAGAACCAGGGGCCACAGTCTTAGAATAAAGGGGAGCCCATTTAAGACTGAGGTGAGAAAAAGCTTTTTCACCCAGAGAGTTGTGAATTTGTGGATTTCCCTGCCGCAGAGGGCAGTGGAGGCCAATTCACTGGATGGATTTAAGAGAGAGTTAGATAGAGCACTAGGGGCTAGTGGAATCAAGATATGGGGAGAAGGCAGGCACGGGTTATTGATTAGGGACGATCAGCCATGATCACACTGAATGGCGGTGCTGGCTCGAAGGGCCAAATGGCTTCCTCCTGCACCTATTTTCTATGTTTTTACCTATGTTCCTATGTCCTTTAAAAGAGGGGGGGGGGTGGTAGAGGGGGGAGAAGGAGGAGTGAGAAGGAGTGGAGACAACTTTTAAGAAGCCAGAGATACACGGCTGTGAAGTTCGGCAGACATTAACATTACCGGTCGGTTATCCTTGGTTCTGAAAACTACTGCTTACGTTTTTTTCCCCCAATGAGCCAATGAAATTCACCGGTCAGCACCGGCTACAACCTACGAGAACGTCCGGGAATCTTCGACCTTCTGGCAACCCACTAGGACCGCCTAGCGACCCACCTATGGCACGAGAATTCTCGTTACTCTCCATGGCGGCTTCATTCTGGTCGCCGCTAATTTCTCAACAAGTTGAAAAATTTGCGGCAACCATAATGAGGTCGCGACTAGTTCCCAGAATGCGGGAACTCCTCACGACCATGAAGGCGACTCCCCGGCAACCACCCACGAACATGTGGCGACCGCATTGTCTCCTTCAGTCGCCTAAACAGTTGCCTGAGTAGGACAGGCCCATTAGTCTCCTAAACACTGACATGTGATTAATGATTCTATTTGTCTTCGCAGTTGTTTCTTCTAGGTCTATTGGAACACATACACCAAATAAAACAGCATCCACTTTAGTCGTAATGCAGGGAAACTATAATGCTTAAAGCTTGTGAATAAAATATTGGTGGTGTTTTACAAGCCAGCATGTTTTGGAATGACTTGAAAGAGCGACTGTTTGGAAGTACAGATCGCTTTGCTTTTCTTCCTCTGCATTTAATCCAAAGGGAAATAAAATGTATAATTTTCAAATACAGAACACTAGTGCCCTCACAAGCATGATGGGCACATTACAATAATTGTTTACAACATATTTTCACAGGAGATATAGCAAATATTAAAATGCTGTTTCCAACATTTCATGAGAGAAACCTTAGAGTTTCATGACATTTCTGAAGTATAGCATTATGAAAAATTGTGATATCCATATCTGAACAAAATGTTTTGAACACAACCACCTGGACACTTATTCTCAATATAACTTTAAGTGAATGCATTATAGCTAGTATTTCCAACACTCACACTGAGTCGGCACCAACCTGCGATCCCCGCATGTTAACACTACCTTACACACTAAGGACAATTTACATTTATACCAAACCAAAACTACTCGTGATGAAAATAATTTTTACTTTTTACTCGTAGGAGCTCGTGAACATATTCGTGGAAGGTCAGAGGAGTTCGTACAATACCACGAGTTTGAATTTTTTTTTAACTCGGGAGAGCTCTTGGGTAAACTCGCATTGTGGGACAGGCCCTTAATAGTGGAAGTATTGTTCAGAACAACTTGTGTGACTGACACATTAACACTACCCTAGGCACAATTCTACATTGATAGATTTATACCAAGCCAATTAACCTTTGGAGTGTGGGAGGAAACCAAAGATCTCAGAGAAAACCCATGCAGGTCATGGGGAGAACGTACCAACTCGATAGCACCCGTAGTCAGGATTGAACTCGGGTCTCTGACGCTGGGCGACAGAAGCTCTACCGCTACGTCACCTTACTGCCCACATAGTTATAGATAGAGACAGGACAGGGGTTAAAATTCTTATTTGGGGCAAGGCCAACTTTGAAGGTATTAAAGGCCTGTCCCATGAGCATGCGACTGCATGAGACAAGCACAACCAAACCGGAAGCGGGGGCCGCGCGGAGGTCAAGTGATCCCGTACGAGTTGACATGAAGTTCGAGCGAAGGCGTACGCCATCAGCACGCTGCGTATGGTGTCGCAACGCTGCGCATGCCCGTCGAGGCGGTGCGTACGGCCTCAATGCGGCTGCGGGCCGGCAGGCCGTTGCCACGCGGAATTTTTGGACAGTGTCAGTTTTTCGGAGCCCTGTGCGATGTCGGGACCAGCTCCGCACAACTCCATACGGCTCTGGCGATCGAAGTGGGATCGGCCCCGCGAGGCCGTACAGCTCAAGCGACCACGTTAGGTCGCGCTTGCCGCATGCAGTCGCATGCTCGTGGGACAGGCCCTTTAGACAGGAACTCACTTACATTTGTTGAAGTAGATTGTTTGAAGGGAAAGGAACCTCCATACAGTGGGATTTTTTAAAAAGTGTGCTGACATTAGTCCAGCACATGCATGTCCCTATTAAACTAATGGCCAAAGCAGGTGGGCATCAGGAAGCCGGGATGATGAGAGAAATTGGGGGTCTGGTCAAGAATAGGAAGGAATCATGGTACAGATATCGAGTGTATCCCTGGAGGAGTTTTGGGAACTGAGGAGTAAGCTAAAGAAGGAAATCAGGAAGGAAAAAGGGGTACAGGAGATAGGTCTGGCAGATAATATTAAGGATAATCCCAATTAATGTTATACGTGCATTAAGGGGGAAAGGGAAACCACAGCGAGAATGAGGTCCCTCAGGAATTAAAATGGTCAACTCTGTGTGGAGCAGCAGGAGATTGGCAAAATCCTCAATGAATATTTCCCCTTTGTTTTTTTCCAAGGAGAAAGATCTGAGGACTGGAGAACTTGGGGCAGACAATGGAAGTATCTTGAGGGCCATCAGTATTAGACAATAGACAATAGGTGCAGGAGTGGGCCATTCGACCCTTCGAGCCAGCACCGTCATTCAATGTGATCATGGCTGATCATCCCCAATCAGTACCCCGTTCCTGCCTTCTCCCCTGACTCCACTCTTTTTAAGAGCCCTATCTAGCTCTCTCTTGAAAGCATCCAGAGAACCTGCTTGCCCCACCCTCGAAGGCAGAGAATTCCACACTCACCACTCTCTGTGAGAAAAAGTGTTTCCTCGTCTCCGTTCTAAATGGCTTACTCCTTATTCTTAAACTGTGGCCAACATCGGGAACATGGTTCCTGCCTCTAGTGTGTCCAAGCCCTTAACAATCTTATATGTTTCAATGAGATACCCTCTCATCCTTCTAAACTCCAGATTGTACAAGCCCAGCCGCTCCATTCTCTCAGCATATGACAGTCCCACCATCCCGGGAATTAACATTGTAAACCTACGCTGCACTCCCTCAATAGCAAGAATGTCCTATTGCGGTTGAGGTGATGTTGAAGGTCCTAATGCACATGAAGCTAGACAAATCTCCTGGGCCTGATCATATATATCCAACAACACAATGTGGGAAGCTAGAGAGGAAATTGTAGGAGCCCTGGCTAAGAGTTATGAGTGACCATTAAATACTGAAGAGGTGCCGGAAGACTAGAGGGTGGCAAATGTTGTGCCTCTGTTTAAGAAGGGTTGCAAGGAAAAGCTTGGGAACTACAGTCCAGTGAGTCTAACATCTGTGCTCAGAAAGTTACTGGCGAGTATTCTGTGGGATGATATACATGCATTTGGATGTACAGGGGCTGATTAGGGATAATCAGCATGGTTTTGTATCTCGAATCTGATTGTTTTTTCAAGATGGGACCAAAAAGGTTGATGAGGGCAGAGCATACATGTACATATGTATCTATATTACTAAACGTCTGAACTTGACCGCTTTTGGCTCACTGTGCTGTGATTTCCGAGCGAACGCCGCCACCTACAGCCGTCATTTTTGGCCACCTCACTCAAAGCCCCCCCTCAGCCTTCCTGGACCAGAGGATTTTTCCCATTGATGAAAAATCAGAGAGATATTAATGTTTTTTTTTTAATTGCCATTCTCTCTGCTGCCCCTGCTGGAGGGAGGGGGAGGGACTATAAAACCAGGAAGTGGTGTGCCTCACTCAGTCTCTGCAAGATGGGGGAAGCCAGAGGGTCAAGTCTCTCTGAGCTCTGAATAACACTGAACACGTGTCTACTCACCAGTGAGTGCCCTTAATGTGGTTTGAAAATGAAATTATGGTTGGTTTGAAGTGAAAAGGCACTGCCTGTAAATGGTTGCTTGGGGAGTTTGGGTTGAAGTGAAAAGGCACTGCCTGCAAATGGTTGTTTGGGGGGTTTGGGTTGAAGTGAAAAGGCACTGCCTGCAAATGGTTGTTTGGGGGTACACTAAAAAGCTGGAGAAACTCAACGGGTGTAGCAGCATCTATGGAGCGAAGGAAATAGGCAACGTTTCGGGCCGAAATCCTTCATCAGACTGATTATTTGGTTGGGGGGTTTGGGTATAAGTGAAAAGGCACTGCCTGCAAATGGTTGTTTGTCTAAACTTGACAACTTCCTGTTTGCATTATATTGATATTAGATAAAACGCTACCACTTACGGCTGTGATTGTTGGCCATCTTACTCAGTTCCCCTCCGCTTATCAGGTGCAGAGGATTCTTCCCATCAATGAAAAACAAAAGTGTTATTAGTGTTTAAAACATGTTGAGAATCTCTCTCCTGTCAATCACGCCATGAAGGCCACACCTTTTCCGGTGGGAGGGGGAGGGATTATAAAACCTGGAAGTGTGGGTGTGGCTCAGTCTCTGCATGATGGGGAGGGAGAGGTCACGCCTCTGTCTGAGCTGTAAATCAACTGAACACACTGAATGTCTACTGAACTGTGAGTTTGGTGTTTTGTGTGGTTTTATGGTAGTTTCACCCTGCATTAAATGGTATGAGGCTGCATTTTAATTTGGTGGCCTTGCACCCTGCTTGAAGTGGAATGAGACTGCACTTGAATTTGGCGGCCTTGCACCCTGCTTGAAATTGTATTAAACTGCACGGAATACAGTGGCCTTTCACCCTACTTGAAGTGGTATGAAACTGCACTTGAATTTGGTGGCCTTGCACCCTGCTTGAAGTGGTTGGAAACTGTGGTGTTTTGTGTGGTTTTCTGGTGGTTTTTATGGTAGTGTCACCCTGCTTGAAATAGTATGAAACTGCATTTGAATGTGGTGGCCTTGCAACCTCCTTGAAATGGTATGAAAACTGCACTTGAATTTGGTGGCCTTGCACCCTGCTTGAAGTGGTATGAAACTGCACTTAAATTTTGTGGCCTTGCACCCTGCTTGAAATGGTAGGAAATTGGATTTGAATTTGGTGGCCTAGCACTCTGCTTGAAATAGAATTTCAAAGAATAGCCGTGAGTCAACTGCCAGCCCGTCAGCCATGAGTGAGCTGCCAGCACATCAGGCTTGAGGGGCTGAGCTGCCACCCCAAGAATCCATTTGGCCCACAATGTCCATACTAGCCCTCTGGAGACCTGTAGTCCCTGCAGCCAACAACACCCATACCAGCGCTTAACCCATAAAGCCCCCCCCACCCACCCCCACCCCCCCCCCCCCCCCAGCACCTCAGGGGTCGGTGCTGGGCCCGTTGATGTGTGTCATCTATATGAATGATTTGGATGAGAATGTAAGCTTGCAGGTAATGATTGGTAAGCTTGCAGGTGACACTAAAGTGGGTTGTATTGTAGATAGCAAAGACGGCTGGCAAAAATTACAGCAGGAACTTGATTGGTTGGGCAGGTGGGCTGAGGAATGGTTAATAATACAGAGAAATGCGAGGTGCGGCATTTCGGGAAGTCAAACCAGGCCAGGAACTAAACAGTAAACGGCAGGGCTCTAGGGAGTGTTGTAGAGCAGGGGGGTCTAGGAGTGCAGGTACATAGTTCCTTTAAATTGGTGCCACATGTAGATAGGGTGAACAAGAAGGCTTTTGGCACATTGGCCTTGGTGTATCGAATATAGAATTTGAGAGCTCATGTTACAGTTATACATGACATTGGTGAGACCACATTAAGAGTTTTACGTTCAGTTTTGGTCACCTTGTTATGTTATGGTTAAACTGGACAGAGTAAAACTTTAATGTACCATTCTACTGTTTTTTTTTAATTGCTGTTTTTTTTTCCTTTTTCCATCCTCCCACAATATGTAATATGTAAAAGAATATGTGATTCTGTTCCATTCTGTTTGTGGTTTGTTGTTTGTTTGTTTGTTTTTTGCACAAAATCCGCGAGCATTGCCACTTTTCATTTCACTGCACATCTTGTATGTGTATGTGACGAATAAACTTGACTTGACTTGACTTGAGTACAGAGAAGATTTATGAGGATGTTGCCAGGACTCCAGGGTCTGAACTATAGGGAGAGTCTGAGCAGGTTAGGTCTTTTTCCCTTGGAGTGCAGGAGGATGAGGGGTGATCTTATAGAGGTGTATAAGATCATGAGAGGAATAGATCGGGTAGATGCACGGAGCTTTTTACCCAGAGTAGGGGAGTCGAAAACAAGAGGACATAGTTTTAAGTTGAGAGGGGAAAGATTTAATAGGAACCTAAGGGGCAACTTCTTTACATAAAGGGTGGTGGGTGCATGGAATGAGCTGCCAGAGGAGGTGTTTGAGGCAGGTAATATCGCAACGTTTTAGAAACACTTGGACAGGTACATGGATAGGAAAGGTTCACAGGCATATGGGTCAAACACAGGCAGATCTGACTACTGTACAATGCAATAGACAATAGACAATAAGAGCAGTAGTAGGCCATTCGGCCCTTCGAGCCAGCAACGCCATTCAATGTGATCATGGCTGATCATCCCCAATCAGTACCCCGTTCCTGCCTTCTCCCCATATCCCCTGACTCCGCTATTTTTAAGAGCCCTATCTAGCTCTCTCTTGAAAGCATCCAGAGAACCTGCCTCCAGAGGCAGAGAATTCCACAGACTCACCACTCCCTGTGAGAAAAATGTTTCCTCATCTCCGTTCTAAATTGGATAGGCATATGGATGAGAAGGGGATGGAGGGTGATAAATATCATCCTGTCACACAAGATTAGTCTCAACACAACACAACACAACACAACACAACACAACACAACACAACACAACCAATATTTGTGTCATCTGCAAACATCCTACGTTCACATCTAAGTCCATCATGTTAATAACAAATATCAAGGATTTCAACACTGAAATCTGTAGTACACCACATGTCGCTGGCTTCCAATCACAATAACCTTCCACCATCACGTCCTACCTCTCATTGCCAAGCTCATTTTGGATCCATGTTGCCATCTTGTGTTGGATCCCATGTGACCTTTTGGCCATTTAGGGCATTATCAAATAACTTACGGTAGTCCATATGAACCACAACCACATTGTCCTAAACAATATATTTTGTTTTAGAGATACAGCAGGGAAATGGACCCTTCAGCCCACCGAGTCCGCATCAACCAGCGATCCCCGCATCTTACCTTGGGGTGGGAGATTGCAAACTTCACGTGGTTTTGACGAATGCAATCAACCTGCCGTGCACAATCAAATAGAACAAGTTGTCCTACAACTTTAGGCTGTGCACGCCATACGCAAGAAGACGAAGACCTACACTGGCTTGGGGCTATTTTACATTTATACCAAGCCAATTAACCTGGATGTCTTTGGAGTGTGGGAGGAAACCAAAGATCTCGGAGAAAACCCATGCAGGTCACAGGGAGAATGTACACACTCCGTACAGACAGCATGCATAGTCGGGATCGATCCCAGGTCTCTGGCACTGTTACTGTTGTAAGGCAATGACTCTACTGCTGTGCCATGGTGTCGCCCTTACCCCTTTGGAAAACTTAGTTTGATTAGTCAGACAGGATCACCCACTAACAAATCTATGTTGACTATCCATATTCAACCTCTGCCTTTCCAAGTGTGGATTGGTCCAGCCCCTGTGAATTTTTGAGATAATGAGATTAAGCTAATCTTTGGGGTGGACTTACCTCTGGAGCCAGCATTCTTCATACTAGGAGAGACTCCAGAAATGATAGATACCAAAAATCAGACATACTTGCTTGGGGTGTTGCTGTTGATTGCAAAGAACATGATTACAGTGTCATGGAGAAATGCAAAGCCACCAAATGTTCAACAGTGAAGGGAAAGACTGAAACGTGTGTATATTTGATGGAAAGTATAACAGCTAAACTCCGGTTAAGGACTGATGCTTTCAACATTATGTGGACACCAGTATTACTACAACTGCCAAGACTGATTAAGGACACGATTTCTCCATAGCCCCAGTGGAGGGGAGGAGTTCGATTGGTACTGTATACGTGTATTTGGAAACATATGTACAAACATGATTGTGACTGTGTATAAGTGCGTACATAGTGGAGATCAATGACAAAATAAGTTATTCAAGTGGCATACAAGTGGCTGGTTTAACAATGGGTGATTATATATTAAGTAGGATTAAATATGATGAGTTTGCTTGGGTGCCTGTGAATGTGATGCTTCTGCAACAGAACTCTAGGATGATCTGATGTGATGCTGACAGCTGCTGTGTGATTTGTATACAGGGTATCTTGTTTGGACATGTACTTTGCCTTGTTAATAAATGTGGAGTGCAAATTTTTATATATTTTTTTATTATTAATTTTTAATTTATTTTTTCAGATTAGTCATAAATTTATTGGGAATAATAGTAGTATACAGTTTACAACTTTACAAATCTTGCTATATGTGCTAAATACATACAATGATCAGCCGATATTAATAGTATGCAGTTTACAACATTCCAAATCTAGCTATATGTAGTATATACGTACGATGATCAGCCAATATATAAATGTAAATACATTATACATTTCTGAAATTTGTACTTATTTATTAATGAACAAATGCAACAATTAAGTGAATTACACTCCAGCTTACATTACGAAATGTCCCATAATAGTATATAATCTCCATTTTTTTCTGTCACCTCCTCTTTCTTTCTGCATGCCGTTTCTTCACACGCCTTCTGCCACTAAGAAGCCATGTCCTCACATATTCTTCGGGGTTGAATTTTGACAGAGGAGGTCCCACCAACTTAATAAATAGAAGAGTTGAGAGATGATCAGTTTGAAGTCTTGCACGTTGTGGTGAAATTTATGCCGCTGAAGCTTCTTTCACATTCTGCTGTTGATACAGGAATTGTATTTACAGCCATTAGCAGCTGCTGAAGATCTGCAGAAACTATCTTACCTTTAGATTCCTTGAATTCTCTGCAGGCTCTGACACAAAGCTGACCATTTAAGCCAAAATGTTCTGCCATGTCTTCTACATTATCCCCAAAGGTAAAAAGTGAATCTTATGGAATCTTGTTAATATCTAAATATTTCGATTTGTTAATTAACTTTTTTCATTTATCATTGGAAGCTGTTGTAGATTCAAGCAACCTGGATTTCACATTATTGACCAAACTCCTCGAAAACTGTTGTCTATGTATAGTAGGTACTTTACCAGCTCTCAAATTTATTCCATTCAATATTCTGGCTTGTTGCTTTCTCCACTTGAATATAAAATTTTCCTGGCTTCTGTATTTGACATTCAAGAACCTTGATAGTTCGTCTAATTTCCTCATGTGCTTTACTAAGTGTACAATTTTGGTTCTGCAGTTCAAGTGACAGTTCAGCCAACTCTAGCAAACTGTCCATCAACAAGCCCAAATTATTTACGAAAGCTGATGATTCTAATACTTTTTTCAGCCCCTCGTACTTTGCTCTCTCTGCACTAGTTCTTGAAGCATCACAGCTTGCTTTTCCAAAATGCTCCCAAATAGCTTTATGAGACTGCCACATTGCCTTTACAGTTCGGTAAGACAAAGCAACCCATCTCACACTGAAAACACCACCAATTTTCAACAGTTGACAGTGAAGAGCCTCAGCGCATGCAGTTAACTCATCCTGATTCTTAGGAGACTTTTGATATAAGGAATATAATTTATCACAAAATATCTGAAAATGATTCAAACCTGCAACTTCACTTATAGCATCACCTCCACTGAGTTCAAGCCTGTGACTGGCACAGTGCCAAACAGTTGCATTATGGAAATTATCAAGAAATAGTTTTGCAAACCCTGCATTTCATCCTAACATTACTGATGCACCATCAGTTACAAGTGATATCACATTTTCTTTTAGGTACTGTATTGAAAAACCACCACTTTGTAAGCACCTTAGAAGCCCATCATATATAGATTTTGCATTTGCACCGTTTCATATGTTCTAAGTCAAAATAGAATGATATAGGTTGGGAAGATTCACCAACTGCTGCTCTCAAGCTGGCTACTAGAACAGTTTTCCCATTAATAGTAGTAGATTCATCAATCATAATAGACATTTTAGATTTGTTTTTAAATTATATTTTCCACCACTGTCTTTCGCATCTGGTTCCCTATGTGGTGAGAAACATCTGCACATGACTTACGAGAGTGTAGAATGTACCCTAAGTCAATGCCGTCTCTATCTTGCAGTGCAATATCAGAAGACATATTTGTGTATGGCCTACCTTTGTGTACAATATTATATACAGTTCTAAAAACTCAACCTGTTTTTGCTTCGTCCTTTTTCAGTGGCATATAGACTACATTTTCGATTGCTTTTTTTTCAGATGACAAATGAATTCCTTGTACACAAAAAAGCTGGAGAAACTCAGCGGGTGCAGCAGCATCTATGGAGCGAAGGAAATAGGCAACGTTTCGGGCCGAAACCCTTGTGTTCGTTCAAGTCCAAGATGACCACACTTGCTGCATAAACTACATCCTAGTTTTCTGTTTATAATAATTAGCCAGGGATATTCTTTCTTTTTGTTTAAGTACACTTCTTGTGTCCAAAAGTCTGGAAGATCACATTTTTCAATATCTTTCGAAATGACTTCACATTGCATCAGGCTAAACAGCTGCATTAGTTACATTATCATTTTCAAGTACTTTAGCCTTCTTTACTGCCTGAATGTTTTCATTATCATTTATTTCTTCATCGATTTGAAGACGGTGTCTTTTAAAGTACCTCGGTATGCTCATTTTCACAGGGGTACACAAATCTGAAATTTATAGATATTTGATAGTGATATATAATAAAATATTTCCGCTTGCACTATTACATTGCTAAATAAAAACACCCATAATAAAATATTCACCACTCACGATTTAGGCTGGAAAAACTATTGGTACTACTTATTTAATTTTTTCCCCATCCATTCTAATTTAATTGAAACACAATCTGAAAATACAGTTTTTTATTGGGGGCAGATAATAGAAAAAGTATTGAATTATCTATTACCTAGACTAATTTGGGCCTATCGTAACAATTTCTAATTCAAGAAGATCATGTAAAAACCAATATAAATACTAGCTACAGTGAGTCGAATTTACAATCGATAAAGGCATCTCACAGCAAAAACTACACTACAGCCACACAATACAAGTTACTACAGTCTGGACCGCTTGGACAACAAAAACTCATATGGCAGGCTGTTATTCATCGTTTACAGCTCGGCATTTAACACAATCATCCCCTCCAAGCTGGTTACCAAACTCACAGAACTGGGTCTCTGCGCATCCCTCTGCAATTGGATCCTCGACTTCCTCATTCACAGACCACAGTCTGTTCGTATTGGTGGAAATGTGTCAGCCTCGTTAACAACCAGCACGGGAGCACCTCAAGGCTGCGTGCTCAGCCCCCTGCTGTACTCACTCTATACTCATGACTGCGTAGCCAGTCACAGTGCGAACTCCATCATCAAGTTTGTTGACGACACCACTGTTGTGGGGCGTATCACTGATGGGGATGAGTCAGAGTATAGAAGAGAGATAGAGCAACTGTCCATATGGTGCCAGCACAATAACCTGGCCCTCAACACCAGCAAAACCAAGGAACTGATTGTGGACTTTGAAAGGAGTAGGAGGGGGACCCACAGCCCCGTTTATATGGTTGAAAGGGTCAAGAGCTTCAAATTCCTGGGCGTGCACATCTCTGAAGATCTTTCCTGGTCCGAGAACACTAATGCAATTATCAAGAAAGCTCATCAGCGCTTCTACTTCCTGAGAAGATTATGAAGAGTTGGTTTGTCAAGGAGGACTCTCTCTAACTTCTACAGGTGCACAGTAGAGAGCATGCTGACCGGTTGCATCGTGGCTTGGTTCGGCAACTTGAGCGCCCTGGAGAGGAAAAGACTACAAAAAATAGTAAACACTGCCCAGTCCATCATCGGCTCTGACCTTCCTTCCATCGAGGGGATTTATTGCAGTCGCTGCCTCAAAAAGGCTGGCAGTATCATCAAAGACCCACAACATCCTGGCCACACACTCATCTCCCTGCTACCTTCAGGTAGAAGGTACAGGAGCCTGAAGACTGCAACACCCAGGTTCAGGAATAGCTACTTCCCCACAGCCATCAGGCTATTAAACCTGGCTCGGACAAATCTCTGATTATTAATAACCCATTATCTGTTATGTGCACGTTATCAGTTTATTTATTCATGTGTGTATATCTTTAAATTATCGTATATGGACACACTGATCTGTTTTGTAGTAAATGCCTACTATGTTCTGTGTGCTGAAGCAAAGCAAGAATTTCATTGTCCTATCAGGGACACATGACAATAAACTCACTTGAACTTGAACTATGTACGCAGTGTTGTCTTCACAATGGAAGACAAATAGATCAACTGGGCTGAAACATTGTCTGTACATATGCATCCAAAGCTATGCCAACAAAAATCGCTGGCCAGGTAATCTGAAGCGCGTGGCATATGTGACATAACTGCTAGTGTGAGTTAACTCATTTATAAACCATTGCGGCAATTGAAATACGTAGCACAGTTTTTGGTGTGAGACGGCCTCTTGATCTTTTATTTCAACCTTAAATACGGACAGTCATCCCTAAGAGTACTATAAGATACAGTACATATCCAAGACCTTAAAAAAAGGGTCCATGGACCTCAAAGTCAATATATGAATCTAATATTCATAACATCTCATACTTTAGATGAAGATCCAAGCCAATGGCTTCACCACATTATCTGTAAGCAACCCTACGTGTTCACAACCTCACAATCTATACTCACAAGAATCTATAAATACGACAGTAATATGATGATGTAGTACTGCTGGGATAGAAATCATTTCATTGTAAGGAAGGGCCATGGTTCAATGGTATCACTATCATGCTGTGGAAAAAGTACAAAATAATTCTCACAGCCGAAGTATGATGATTGAAGAATATGTAGAAGAGCAGTGTACTGTTTCACTGTCTCTGTTGTACCCTGTATGACAGACTCTGACAGTATCCACCCTTGCTGACACTTATGTGGCTTATGCTTTGGTGGGATTATGTGAGGTCATGGTTCATGCGCCGGACCCTGAGTAATTAGTACTTTAATATTTTGTGCTAGTTTTCTGCATTGTCCGCAAATTAATACATGTAGGCCAATATTACTACATTTTGTACATTGAATATCTAACATATCAAATTACAGTACTGTATACAGAATACTTGTAAAATTATATGATTTTACAATAACAGTGAATCAAAAATAGCAAGTAGCAACTTCACTTCCAATATGCTGAGTGTGGGACATACATGGCCACACCCAGTAAAACCTGGTTACCTAGGCTGACTTGAGTCACTTCATCCTTCACAAAGCCTCCCCACCTGGCCAGGGTTGCCTGTTCGCCGTTTTCACTACCAATTTCCTCAAATTTGTAAATTGTGTAAATTCTTCATCTAGCGTAGCAGGTTTTAAAAATTCTAGATAACAGCACTGGTCATCGAACTTCACTGGTCAGCTGATATGACTAGCAGTGTGACCTCTGCTAATTATAGCAAATAAACAAGTTAATTTTAATTGCTAGAATCTTGACAAATAAACGTCTCTGACTCCCTTCTAGTACAGAAATTGGACATAAACTGGAAACTGAAAAGTAGGGTAACGCCGTCCCCCTGCGTACCTCCCCATTTCCATCACTGCTTACAACACTTGCAGCGCCAGAGTCCGGGTTCCATCCCGTCTGTCTGGAGTTTGTACGTTCTCCCCGTGACCGCATGTGTTTTCTCCGAGATTTTCGGTTTCCTCCCACACTCCAAAGACGTACAGGTTTGTAGGTAAATTGGCTTGGTAAATGTAAAAATTGTCCCGTGTGTGTGTAGAATAGTGTTACTGTGTGGGGATCGCTGGTCGACTTAACCACGGCGGGTCAAAAGGCCAGTTTCCATGCTGTATCTCTAAACTAAACTAAAATAAGTATTCAAGAGTTACAGATCCAAATCTAATTTGAGGGCAATTACAGGATTTTGATGCAATGGAATTAGATACAATTGTTCATGAGCATTCTTCTGAATGGGATGCAGAGAATTAAGAAAGACTCTGACTCTGGAGATGTATACGGTAGCAGTTCCATCGAACAGCTACAAGTGGACAGTTTCTTCCCAGCTGTTATCAGGCAACTGAATCATCCTACCATAACCAGAGAGCAGTTCTGAACTACTATCTACCTCATTAGTGACCCTCGAACTATCTTTGATTGGACTTTACTTGCTTCACCTTGCACTAGGGTGGCACGGTGGCGCAACAGTAGAGCTACTGCCTTGCAGCGCCAGAGACCCAGGTTCGATCTAGACTATGGGTGTTGTCTAGATCGGGTGTTTGTAGGTTAATTGGCTTGGTTATAAATTAAAACGTGTCCCTGGTGTGTGTTAATGTGTGGGGATTGCTGGTTGGTGCGGACTTGATGGGCCAAAGGGCCTATTTCTGCGCTATATCTCTAAACTAAATATTATCCCTTATCATGTATCCATACATGATAGATGATGTGGTAGTGGCGCCATCTAGTGTGGCTGCCTCGCCTACTGTCTGTCCTTTCATTCTTTGTGTTATAGTTTAGTCTGTTTTTAAGTTTGTTTTTGGAGTTCTTTTAGTCTTTTTTATGTGGGGGAGGGGGGGGGTGGTGAGGCTGGGGGGGGGGGGGGGGGGAGATGGGACTGGGGGGGGGAGGGTGAAACTGTTTTCTTGGTCACTTCCGGGTCGAGGATGCAACTATTCTCCGAGCCGCATCGTCGCCCCTTCCTCGCGGCCTTTCCTGCCGGAGACCGGCCAGAGCCTCAACTTCAACAGCGGCGGCGCAGCACTGGATTCCATTGCGGAACAAGCGATGCCTTACCGGGGTCGCCGTGTGTTGGAGCTCCGGAGTGCTGGGACTGCCGACTTTGACATCGTGGAGCTGTGGTCTGTGGAGCCAACAGCCACTGGCGGCGCTGACTACCCAGCCACGGGTGGCGCTGACACTGACTTTACCATCACGGAGCCCTGAGATCTCTCGCTGAGGTCACCAGCGTTGAATCTCTGCCCAGCTCGGCCTGTGGACTTCGGAAGCCGCGGTATGTCTCCGGTAGGAAGCAGCCAATTCGGAGGCTCCTGGCAGCTGAGAGTGATCGAGGGCTTGAAACATCGGGCCCGTAGCAGCGACTGCGGAGGCCTCAATATGGGTGAACAGAGGAAGAGGACTGAACTTTGGTGCCTTCCTCCACAGTGGGAAACATTGATTCCGCTGTGGGGGGATGTTTTTATGTTTTATGTTAAATTCTATAGTGTTATGTTTATCTTATTTGTGTGCTGTATGGTAACTCAAATTTCACTGCACCAATTGGTGTATGTGACAATAAATGTCCTCTGTACACTGTAAGCGGCTCGATGTGAACATGGATTGTCTTTCCACTGACTGGATAGCACGCAACGAAAGCTTTTCACTGTACCTCAGTACAAGTGACAATAACCTAAATTGAAATGGACATGATAGTAGCACGCGGGTGCCATAACTGATGGCAGGCCTGGATCGCCTGCTGCGAGCAAGGGAACTGCCTGTAAAGAGCCAGGGGGGGGGGGGGGGGGGCTGCACACAGTGGGGTGGGTGGGTGTAGAAAGTGCTGGCTCCAGCTGTGAGTCAATGCCAGCTCCTGCTGTGCCGTGCGTCAGGTCTGGAGCTGCAACTGGACGCTGGAATCTCCTTCAATTCCCACATGTTGCAGAGGGCTCATACCCGAGGTCGGGGATCTCCTGTTGTAGCCTTGGACTCTGCGATAAGGTACCATCTTCAGTTTACAGTACAGTACAGAAGATAGGCACAAAATGCTGGAGTAACTCAACGGGACAGGCAGCATCTCTGGAGAGAAGGAATGGGTGACGTTTCGGGTCGAGACCCTTCTTCACTTCGAAAATCCCTGAACGTTAACAAAAGATGGAGAATAACCAATTGATTGTTACCAATCTGCTGCCACTTGTCACCATGGAAAAGTGGCATCATCGAGCTCTTCTGGAGTCTCTGGGAGGTGAATAAGGCCCTGTTTTAATTTTTCCATGGATGTACGGAAACTTAATTATTTATTTTATGTAAAGCACTTTGGTTTCAATGCGAATTGATTTAAACGTGCTATATAAATAAAATTTACTTACTTACTGTTACCTCTAGACACTGTCTCTGCTGCCCACTGAGCCCTAGCTCCCACCCTCTCCTCACCCGTGCCCACTCTGTCCCACCCTCTGCTCTCCGCTCCCCACCCCACTACCTCTTAGCTCCTCCACACCGATCCCTGCCCTTCCTGGTCACCGCTTCTTCTTCTTCTTTCGTGTGGCAACTTGTTCTATTTGATCTTCCGTTTGTGCATGTCGAGTTAATTGCATTAGTCGAAACAGGGTGGACCAAGTGAAGGTTGCAATCTTCCACCCCCTGGTCACTGCTGCCACACTGGAAGCTCCTGTTTGATGTAAATGGAAGTCGCTGCTTGCTGCTCTCTCTTCCGGGTTCACCTCACTTGTGATTGCTGCCCTGTGCAGACAATCAGGGACATTGTTCTTATGGTTAATTTAAAAAAAGATTAGGTAGATGCACAGAGTCTTTTACCCAGAGTAGGTGAATCGAGGACCAGAGGACACAGGTTCAAGGTGAAGGGGAAAATATTTAATAGGAATCTGAGGGGTAATGTTTTCACACAAAGGGTGGTGGGTGTATGGAACAAGCTGCCAGAGGAGGTAGTTGATGCAGGGATTATCCCAACGTTTAAGAAACAGGTAGACAGGTACATGGATAGGACAGGTTTGGAGGGATATGGACCAAATGCAGGCAAGTGGGACTAGTTTAGCTGGGACATGTTGGCTGGTGTGGGCGAGTTGGGTCAAAGGGCCTGTTTCCACACTGTATCACTCTATGACTCTGTGACTCTATGACATTTGTAATGGATCAAAATTGTTAAGCGCTGTGTGCTCTTCATCTGATTTATGCACAATTACGCTGACAGGGGGCGACAGACACCAGTTTAATGCTGGACTATGTGTTAAATTTCCACCAAGGGCATTTGTAACATGTGAAAGCAACATAAACAACAAGTTGTGGATGAATGGACACTTCTATACCAGAAGGGGAGCAGTAAGAGAGAGTGAAGGCATGCACTCTTTGATGTTATACTACCGTTCACAATCAATACAGACACCTTACCCCTTGAACCAGTTAATCCACATAATTGAGGTGCCAGGCATGAATGGCGGCAGCAGAGGCAGGGGGAGAGAACACCTCTGTGTGTCATCTCCCATAACGGAAAGCTGCTGCACTGTACTCAGATGGGAACAGACAAAGAGTCTGAAGAAGGGTCTCGACTCGTAACCTCACCTTTCCCCTCTCTCCAGAGATGCTGCCTGTCCTGCTGAGTTACTCCAGCTTTTTGTGTCTGCAGACAAAGGATAATGGTTTCACCTTCTGAATTTGTAGTAGGCAGGGCAGTACTCTGCATATCGCCAACTTGGATGTGTTGTACACACTAACGTGATGTTAGTGCCCCCTTAAAACTGTCTAGTGAAGGTGATTTGACTATATTGTTGTCTAGTTTATTCCATTCCCTTAAGGTTCTTACAAAGAATTAGTTCTTATCAATATCGGTCCTGGCGAATGGGGTTTCTATTTGCATATATCTTTCTTGTTCTCCTTTGTGTTGAGTATGTTATGTATCTATCTGCAGTAATGCCCACAATCCCCTTTTGAATCTTGTACAACATGGCTAGTCTGTTCCTTGCCCTTCTTGTTTCCAGCGTTTCCCACTCCAGGTCAGACAGCATCTGGGTGGCACTGCTACCTCTATTGTAGTTCCCGATGCAAAAGTGTGCTGTTTTCCTCTGTACCCCTTCTAGTTTGTTGATATAACCAGTTTTGTATGGGTCCCAGGCACATGAAGCATATTCCAGTAAGGGTCTAACCAATGTTGTATATGCTGTAGTTTTCACTTCCTTTGCACAGAACCAGGGGTTTCCTCTCAGGAATCCTAGTGTATGGTTGGCTTTAGAGACCATGTTCCACGTGTTCCCTTCACAAAAGCTTGTTATCAAGATGAACTCCAATGTATGGTTGTGAACTTGTATGATGAAGTATTTGTCCACAGAAGACGTAGTCTCGAGTAGGTGCTTTCTTCTTGTCTGAAATTACCATAATTGAGCATTTGGTTGGGTTGAAGCTCATCTTCCATGTGTTTTGCCATAATTCCAAGGACTTAAGGTCTTCTTGTAAGGAGTTGATATTCTCTACATCAGTGACAGGTGTATGTACAAGACAATCATCTGCGAAGAGTCTTGTTTTACAATTTATGTGTTCAGGTAGATCACTAATGTACGTCAGGAACAACAGTGGTCTGAGGACCGTGACGTGGTACTCCTGATGGTATCAAAGGTATCAAAGATATTTTATTGTCACATTCACATACATCCAGGTGTAGTGAAGTGAAATGCTTTTTGCCATTTTGCAGCACACAAAAAAAGAATAGACATAACACCAATGAGAGTCTTAAACACATAGAACATCCCCCCACAATGGCTCCCACCATGAGGGAAGGCACAAAGTCCAGTCCCCAACCCCAGTTCACCCATAGTCGGGCCCATTGAGGCCTCCACAGTTGCCTCTACGGAGGCCCGATGTTCCTGGCCGTTCTCGCCGGGTGATGTTGCTCCGGCGTCGGGAGAGTCTTGTTGTGAAGGGAACACATGCTTGTTCTTCTAAAGAAATGTTTCCTTCACAGGCCACCTTCTGCGTCCGGTTTGTGAGACAGTCCCTAATCCAGTTATGTAGACTATTTCTGATGCCATAGTAATCCAGTTTTCCTAGGAGCCTTTCATGAGGAACTTTATCGAGGGTTTTCAAAAAGTCCAGGATTGCCATATGTATAATTTCCTCTTATTTAATGCCCTTGTGAAGTCATCAATAGTGACAATAAGTTGTGTTTCCATTGAACGTTTTGTTCTGAAGCCATGTTGCGAGTCTACCAGTATCCCATTCTTTTCAAACTGGACCATGTTGTGAGAGTGTATGATGTGTTCCAAGATCTCACATGTAACACTGGTCAGTGAAACTGGCCTGTAATTCTCAGGCGCAGCCTTATTGCCTTTCTTAAATATTGCACAGATGCTTGCTTCCTTCCACTGTCGTGGTAGTGACCCACAATCAATTGAGGACTGGAATAAATCTGAGTATGGGTGCTATTTTCGATGTGAACATCTTTAGAAACCATGGTGGCAACTGATCTGGGTCCGCTGCTTTGTTTGGCATTAGGTTCTGTAGTTGTGTTAGGGGCCTGTCCCACTTGGGCAACCTAATCTGCGAGTTCAGGCAAGTTTGCCTTCGACTCGTACTCGCAGCATGGTCGAAACGAGGTCGTAGGAGGTCTTCGTAACTTTCCTTCATGCTCGAGAGTGGTCCCCGCGTACTCAAGACCTCAGCTAGGTCGCGGTGTTTTTTTTCAATAAGTTAAAAAATGCCCGCGAGTAAAAAAAGGTCGCCATGGAAAAAATCGATACTTTGTTTACTCATAGGTTTAGGCATAGCAGGTCGTAGTTAGTCATAGGTAATCGAGGGTAGTCGAAGGTAGTCGTAGATAGTCTTCATCATAGTCAAAGGGAGGTCAAAGGAGATCGAAGGAGGTAGTCTTCACTCTCCACTATGCGGTGTCCAATTTTCCCGGTTAGTCGTAGCTAGTCGAAGCTGGTCTTCAACATCGTTGAAGGAGGTCGAAGGAGGTCTTCTGCATAGTCGAAGGAGGTCTTCAACATGTCATTTTTTCAAACTCTTCTAAACTCGCCAATTAGGTCGCCCAAGTGGGACAGCCCCCTCTGTCCCACGTGGATACGGTGGGCGGCGCGACTCTGGTCAGCAGCGGCCTCTGCAGTCTGTTCGCGTTTTATTATTTTCTGTCTGTCTGTTTTTTTATGTTTTTTTTTTGTTTTTTGTTGGGGGGTGTGGTGGGGGGGGGGGGGAGGGAGGGGATAACTTTTAAATCTCTCCCTGCACGGGAGACCCGACCTTTTCTCGTCAGGTTTCCGTTGTCGTTGGGGCCACAACGAGGAGCGGCCTCCAACAGGAAGAGACCGGGGACTCTGGTGCTATGACTCACCATCACCGTCGCGGGGCTGGCCGAGTCCGGAGCGGGTGGAGCGGTGGGGGAGCGCTGCTGCTGCTGCTGCTGCGGCCCGACCTCCGGAGAGTCGGAGGCTCAACGGCAGGTCTGTGGACGGCGGCACCGGGAGACCGCTTTTCAGGGCTCTCGCAACGGTGACTTCCCCCGCCCGAGTTGCGGGGTTGAGGAGCTCCTGGAGCGGGGCCTACATCACTGCCCCGCGCGGCTTGGAATGGCCGCGGGACTCTGCGAGCGCACGCCGGGGGCTCTAACACCAAGAACCCGGTGTGCGACCTCGCACCACCCGGCGTGGCTTTAATGGCCGCGGGACAATCGCCATCGCCAGCCGGGGGCTTTGACTTTGACTTTGACTCTGGGGGGGGAGTGCAGTGGAGAGATAAGTTTATTTTGGCCTTCCATCACAGCGATGTGATGGATGTTTATGTAAATTATGTTGTGTCTTGGGTCTATGTGTTTGTAATGTATGACTGCAGAAACGGCATTTCGTTTGGACCTCAAGGGGTCCAAATGACAATTAAATCTTGTATCTTGTATCTTGTACTCCTGCCTCCTGGATCACTAGTTCAGGGATATCCTGTATGTTACTGGTTCCCATCGATGGAATGTATGACCCTGGTGAATTGAGCATTAAGTGCTTCGTCCTTCCCTTTCCCATCACTTACAACTGCGTTGTTCAACATGACATCTTCAACGCCCTTCTCTCCATTACCCAAATGTTTCATATAAGACCAAAATTGCTTGACGTTATCTTTCATTGCTGTGGTAAGGTTGTTTGACATAAAGTCTTGTTCAGCTTTGTTCTGAGTTTTCCTTAATTCCTTCTGGCAATTTACAAAGGAATCACAATCTACTTTGTCTTGTGGCTTCTTTGCTTTATTGTATGCCCTCTGTTTCTTTCATCTGATGCAATGCCTGGTGCTCTAACAAGCCAGCAGTTTCATTTAGTTTACTTTAGAGATACAGCACGGAAACAGGCCCTTCCGCCCATTGATTCTGCACCGACCAGCACTCATCGCACATTAACACCACCCTACACACACTAGGGACAATTTACATTCATACCAAGCCAATTAACCAACAAACCTGTACGTGTTTGGAGTGTGGGAGGAAATCAAAGATATCGGAAAAAACCTACTTGGTCACAGGGAGAACGTACAAACTCCATACAGACACAGCACCTGTAGTCGGGATCAAACCCAAGTCTTATGGAAGTTATAGAAGACTTAATTAAAACATTTATCATAGCTAGCAGATGTCAGCTATTTTACGTAATCAGACATCAGCTTATTGTATTCAGACTCACCTGATTATTAGCCATTTAGCAGCATTTAATTAAATCATTTATCTGGTAATCAAGGCACTAAACAAGTTACTTATTTTTTACTTTTGCACCTTTGTATTCTTAATAAATATATTTATATCCTTGTATTAAACATAAAATGGTGTGTGTAACAGTATAAAATGGTGTGTGTAACCTTGGCTTTAGCTAAAACCATAGCTGGGATATTAGAAGTAATATTTTGGAATTTCAGGGTGGCCGAAAGAGGGGGAGATATGAGGGGAAATGTAAAGACTGAACCAAGGTCGGAGGTTACTGGTGGCGAGACAGAGAATACTAGAATCAGTCAGATTGATGCAAAAGGAGTGCAGCATGAAAGATAATGTAGCAGAGATAGGGCTGAAAAACTGTAATAAAGAGCTGCCTGTTTCTGTGGATCAGAGAGCAATTAGAGTACGGACAGGTGGTGTCATCTCTGAATGTTTCAGCTGATATTTGCAAATAAAGGCTTTCATCTTCTTGAAGAATTCTCCGTGTCTGTGTTATCTTATCCAACTTTGAGACCCTAAACCACGACAGTCTCTGGTACTGAAAGCACTGTAAAGGGCCTGTCCCACTTGGTGATTTTTTCGGCGACTGCCAGCATCATTGACTGATGTATCAGCTCACCAAAATATTTGCGGCGTGACGTGGCGTGATGCAGCGTGGCATGATGCAGCGTGGCGTGATGCAGCATGATGCAGTGTGATGCAGCATGATGCAGTGTGATGCAACGTGGCGTGATGCAGTGTGATGCAACGTGGCGTTATGCAGTGTGATGCAGCGTGGCGTGATGCAGTGTGATGCAGCGTGGCGTGATGCAGTGTGATGCAACGTGGCGTGATGCAGTGTGATGCAGCGTGGCGTGATACAGTGTGATACAATGTGACGCGGCGTGATGACGTATGACGTGCGGTGTTTTTTCAAGTGTCGCAACATTTTTTTTGTCCCCGCTGGATTTTGAAATGTTCAAAATCTTTTGGCGACACTGATATGACGCCGGCAGTTGCCGAAAAAAATCGGCAAGTGGTACAGGCCCTTGAGGCAGAAACTCTACCGCTGTGCTTCTAGTGTGAGTGTCCAAGCTGGAATTTGCCTTGTTAGTCGCCTCCTCCCCTCACCCTCCTCTGCTTGGCTTTGTCCACACTTGCTCCCCATATTGCTGGGCCACATATCTGGGAGCTGATGTACATACAGCAGATCAAATCATATGTCCAGACACACACCATCCGAGTACAGTTGGGATCTTGCTCCAGGGAAATCCATTCAGTAGGATCATCACTTGAGTGCCCTGATGGCTACAAGCATAACCCTGGCATCATTATCTGCATATTCTTTCAAGAACCAAATGATTAATGAGTAGTTCTTGTCATCCGGTTGCCACTGTTTCAGTGGTCAAGGGGATTCAAGTATAGAATGAAATACTGTATTGTCCTGTGTGACTGAGCACAGTGAGATTCTTTGCTGCGTACACAATGTATACAAATAGTGGCAACCTACAGTGCTGACAAAGTTACGAAGCACGCCGGCTCCCCCTTTGTTCTCACCCCGTCCGCCACAGTGGTTCACACACACCGGGTCCTCATTGGCCTTTGTTTCCCCACGCTCCCATTGTACATTGTTCTCCCCCCCCAATGGTCCCCCCATGCCAGGCCCTCTATTGTTCTTCCCCCCCCCCCCCCCCTACAGTGGTTCCCCCACACCGGGTCCTCATTGTTCTTTCCCCCCCCCCCCCCCCCCCCCAGTCCCCAGCCACGGCCCGTCACGAAGCCTTCAGGCCGTGCAGCCCATCGGGAAACCACCGATGATGTTAATCCACTTGTAGAGACTGATGGGATAAAGACTGCAATAAGAGGAGCGGGCAAAATGTGTAGGAAGGAGCTGCAGATGCTGGTTTCAATCAAACATAGACACAAAAAGCTGGAGTAACTCAGGGCGACGTTTTGGGTCGAGACCTTCTTCAGTCTTCAGTCTGCAGAAGGGTCTCGACCCGAAACGTCACCCATTCCTTCTCTCCAGAGATGCTGCCTGTCCTGCTGAGTTACTCCAGCTTTTTGTGTCTGTGAAGTGTGTCTTCAGTTCTCCTTGAGAGCACCTGCTGCCTCCTTTAGGTTACAAGTGAAATCACATCGTTAGTTTGTTTAGTTTATTGTCACGTGTACCGAAAAACAGTGAAAAGCTTTTGTTACATGCTAACCAGTCAGCAGAAAGACAAGGCATGATCACAATCGAGCCATTTGCAGTGTATTGATAAGGGAATAACGTTTAGTGCAAGGTAAAGTCAGCAAAGTCCAGTCAAGGATAGTCCAAGGGTCACCAAAGAGCTAGATAGTAGTTCAGCACTGCTCTCTGGTTGTGGTAGGATGATTCAGTTGCCTGATAACGGCTGGGAAGAAACTGTCTCTGAATCTGGAGGTGTGTGTTTTCACTTCTATACCTTTTGCCTGATGGGGGAGGGGAGAAGAGGGAGTGGCCAGAGTGCGACATATCCTTGATTATGCTGCTGGCCTTGCCGGGGCAGCGTGAGGTATAAATGGAGTCGCAGTCATAGAGTGACACAGTGTGGAAACAGGCCCTTCAGCTCACCTTGCCCACACCGGCTACACTAGTCCCTCCTGCCCGCGTTTGGTCCATATCCTGCACTAGAGGGGAGGTTGGTTTGTGTGGCGGTCTGGGCTACATCCGCAATTTGCTGCAATTTGTTGCCGTCTTGGATGGAGCTGTTCCCAAACCAAGCTGTGATGCATCCCGATAAAATGCCTTCTATGGTGCATCTGTGGAAGTTTAGAGTTTAGAGATGCAGCGTGGAAACAGGCCCTTCGACCCAACGAGTCCGTGCTGACCAATGATTCCCGCATATAAACACTGCCCTACACACACTAGGGAAAATGTTGACATTTATTATGTCTTTGGAGTGTGGGAGGAAACCGAAGATCTCGACAAAAACCCACATGAGGAGACGTGCAAGCTCCGTACAGACAGCACCCATAGTGGGGATCAAACCCGGGTCTCTGGTGCTGCAAGCTCTGTAAGGCTGCAACTCTACCGCTGCGCCACTGTGCTTGTTGGTGAGAGTTGTAGGGGACTTGCCAAACTTCCTAAACCTTCTAAGAAAGTAAACACGTTGGTGTTTTCCTGGTATGGATGGTCCAGGAGAAGTTGGTGGTGATATTTACTCCTAGGACTCCAAAGAGATACCTCCAACTTCACTATGGAATGAGAATGTGATAGATGTGGTGATGTTGGAAGCAGCTGAGACAGCAAACATTGCAAGGCTGAGCCGGTGGATTATGTGCTGTTGGTGTTGAGGATGAACGTCTGAACTCCAGGCACCTGATACTTTATATCCCAGAGGCGGCAGGTCAGCATGGACAAGCTGGGCCGAAGGGCTTGAATCTGTGTATTACAACTCTATGACTTAACTACGTTCCTTTGGTGAAATGGAAACTTGCTGAGAAAACATCTCGCCACCCCCCAAGCAGGTTTTCCTCCACTTTCAATGTCAAGAGAGAAGGTCAGTAAAAAGGCCATCGTCAGCTTCATTGACATTTGGTGCAATGGATTCAGATGAGAACCTTGATGAGATATTCTAAAGGTGATGGCTCTGCATAATGACATTGAACTGATTAGATTATTAATCAGAAGTGTGAACAGCGGAAAGTCAGTCAAGCACGGAATACATTGACACAGTGCCAGATCTGAAGGCAAGTATCACTTATGGTTATATGAGAACAAGTGGGGCATGACTTAACCAAATATAAAGGAAACACCAGATGCGGGCTCAGGTTATATTGTTAACTGAAAGATGTATTTCTCCACAATGCACCTATTCACCTTTTAGCTGTAGGAGGAAGGTCAATTGAGTAATTTGGTCAGGCACCTGTTCAGGAGGTGTTGATTTTCCGCCTGCAATATCAGTTCATTGTTCGGTTCTCAAGCCAGAAGCAAATACATACAAAACAAGAAGTGATATTCAAATTGGGCCCTCAGTTGTATAATTGCAACATATGATGTAGGTTTCCATGAAGTGAAGAGTGTAACATTGGAGCACAGTGCGCCTTGAAGATTACCAGCCTAAATCAGTGTCATTTTGCAGTGTGCTCTGTCCCTTCCCAATACATAAAATGTGGTCTGCTATCATCATTCTGTACTTCCTTGTGCAGTCAGCTGTGACTCACAGAATCGCAAACGCAAGTTTATTTTGGAAAGTTTCCAACCAGTCTGAAAGTAACATTTTGAGATGTATTTACCTGATGTTGATGTGAGAAATCTCAGAGGTTAAATGGGTCATTCTATAAACAGTTCATCCTCTTAACTGATTGGAATTTCCAGTCAGAAGTGGAAATGTTACTCAGATTGTAACTGGTAGTTGAAAACCCATCTGAAACACAGAATAGTTGCAACATGGAAGAAGGCGGCACAGTTGCAGCGCCGGAGACCTGGGTTCGATGCTAACTACAGGTGCTGTCTGTATGGAGTTTGTACATTCTCCCCGTGACCGCGTGGATTTTCTCAGGAATCTTCGGTTTTCTCCCACACTCCAAAGACGTACAGGTTTGTAGGTTGATTGGCTTGGTATAAGTGTAAATTGTCCCTAGTGTTAATGTGCGGGGATTGCTGGTTGGTGTGGACTCGGTGGGCCGAAGGGCCTGTTCCCGCGCTGTATCTCTAAACTAAACTAAAATTAAACTTAGGTCATTGATTCACACATAAATACACAAGAGTTATCCATTAGTCTCATTTCTCACCTCCCCCACAGTCCTGCAACTTCAAACCTGTCAGATATTGATCCAGCTCTCTATAGAACACTACAATCAAATCACTACCCCAGGCAGTGCAAACAGACTCCAGCCAGTTACTGTGCAAAGTAATCATTCCTTCTGTAATGGTCGTTTCTTTTCACATTTAGAACCTTTATTCCATGTTCCCTATTCTTCACCTTTCAGCCCAGTTTTTTTTCTGTCTAGACTGCCCATCACGATATTCAATCAAAATGTGCATGGAAGAACTGCAGATACCGTTTACACTGAAGATAAATGCAAAATGCTGGAGTAACTCAGCCGGACAGGCAGCATCTTTGGAGAGGAATGGGTGGCGTGAGTGAGGCCAAACACAAATTAGGTGAACAACACCTCACAGCATCTCAAGGGGACAGCTTACAACCCAGCCGTATGAATATTCATTTCTCTAACTTCAAGTAACCCTTGTTTTCCCTCTCTCTCTCTCTCTCTCTCTCTCTGTCCCTCCCTCCCCCCGCATCGTAGTTCTCTGATTACTTTCACAGACCTCCTGATTAATTTTACTGATTGTGTGCCTCGTTGTCACCTTCCCCTCAGCCCATTCTACATTTCCTTGATCATCATCTGCTTTGATCTGTTGCTTTCACACCTTACCCTTCCATATCCCCAGTTCCGCTCTCCCCTGACTCTCAGTCTGAAGAAGGGACTCGACCCGAAACGTCACCCGTTCCTTCTCTCCAGAGATGCTGCCTGCCCCGCTGAGTTACTCCAGCATTTGTGTCTGTCTATGATACCCAGTTCTCCTCACAAACATTTCTTTGCCATGGAGACCACAGAGCTAAAGCTACAACCCTGGATTCATCAGATACATTTCTTCTGCAATCTATCCAAAGCCTTTATACGTTCTCCTGAAATATCCAGAAATGAATGCAGCATTTCAGTTGTGGTTAAACAAATGTTCTATACAGATTGCTCATGTATACTGTAAAAAAAAAAAACAGACCCTACATGCTTTATTAACCACTTTCACAACTTCCTGCCATGTTCAACAATCTGTACACTTAATCCCAGTACATCTTTGTGTAATCCCTTTTCAGAACTGTACCTTCAAGTTTATGTTGCACCTTCTGAATTTTTTTATCAAAGCATAACACTTCACAACTGTTTGGAATGAGTTTCATCTGCCACTTCTCTGCCCATTCCACCAGTCTGACTATCTCCTTGAAGTCTTTTTTTACTATCTTTCATACATTGTAATGCACCTCCAGGTTCTGTGTCATCTGCAAATCTTGACATTGTGTCCAGCTCATCCAAATCTAAATCATTCGACCATGTCTGAAAAATAAACCTTTATTGTGTTTCCTCTTCCTTGGCCAATTCTCTGTCTGTGATGCTCATAAGATCATAAGTGATAGGAGTAGAATTAGGCCATTTGGCCCAACAAGTCTACTCTGCCATTCAATCATGGCTGATCTATCTCTCCCTCCTAACCCCATTCTCCTGCCTTCTCCCCATAACCTCCGACACCCGTACTAATCATGAATCTATCTATCTCTGCCTTAAATATATCCACTAACTTTGCCTCCACATCTGTCTTTGGCAAATAATTCCACAAATTCACAACTCTCTGACTAAAGAAATTCCATCTCATCTCCTTCCTAAAAGAACGTCCTTTAATTCTGAGGCTATGACCTCTAGTTCTAGACTCTCCCACTAGTGGAAACATCCTCTCCACATCGACTCTATCCAAGCCTTTCACTATTCTGTATGTTTTAATGAGGTCCCCATCCATTCTTCTAAACTCCAGTGCCGACAAATGCTCATCATATGTTAACCCACTCATTCCTGGGATCATTCTTGTAAAGCTCCTCTGGACCCTCTCCAGAGCCTTCCTCAGATTTTGTGCCCTCAATATTCCAAATACAGTCTGACCATGCAGTATGAGCATCCCTATTTTTGTGTGCAAGCCCTCTCGAAATAAATACTAGCATTGCGTTTGCTTTCTTTACTACTAATTCGACTTGCAGATTAACATATTGGGAATCCTGCACCAGCACTCACGTCCCTTTGCAGCTCCGATATCTGGATTCTCTCATTTAGAAAATTGTCTAAACCTTTATTCCTACTACCAAAATGCATGTCTCCACACTTTGCTACACTATATTCCATCTGCCACTTCTCTGCCCAAACTCTCAACCTGTCCAGGTCCTTCAGTAGAGTCCCTGCTTTCTCTACACTACCTGCCCTTCCACCTATTTTTGTATCATCCGCAAACTTGGCCACAGAGCCTTCAATCCCCTCGTCCAAATCATTAATATACAACGTGATAAGTAGCGGCCCCAGCACCGAGCCCTGCGGAACTCCACTAGTCACTGGCGGTCAACCAGAAAAAGCCCCCTTTATTGCCACTCTTTGCCTTCTGCCATCCAGCCAACCTGCTATCCATGCTAGTATCTGTCTTTTGATACTGTGGGCTCTCATCTTCTTTAGCAGTCTTCCATATGGCACCTTATTAAAGCCCTTCTGAAAATAATTTTGGACATAATTTTTTTTAGTTTAGTTTAGAGATAGAGCGTGGAAACAGGCCCTTCGGCCTACCGAGTACACACCAACAGCGATCCCCGCACACACTAGGGACAATTTCCATTTATACCAAGCCAATTAGCCTTCGTCTTTGGAATGTGGGAGGAAACCGATGATCTCCAAGAAAACCCAGGTGGTCACGGGGAGAACGTACAAACTCCATACAGACAGCACCTGTGGTTGGGATTGAACCCGGTTCTCTGGTGCTGTAAGCGCTGTAAGGCAGCAGCTTGAACCAGTCTCACTACTTTTCTTCCTTCTTTTTGCCCCTGTGTGTTTTTGCCCTGTCTCTCAAATTTTCTTTCTCACTTTGACACTGAACTAACTATGGTCTGCCATCTATAGAAACAAAAAGCTGTAGTATCTCAACGGGACAGGCAGCATCTCATGAGAAAAGGAATAGGTGACGTTTTGGGTCGAGGCCCTTCGTCATTTGTTTGTTTCCCTGTTGGGTCTCACTCTATCATTTTGGGTCGTCATACAGTCCTGGCTTTAACTTCCTGATCCTTGTCCCTCTTGGGAATATACAGAGAAATCTCCACTTCAAAGTCCTGCAATGTTCAGGTGCCGAATAGGGCTAGGACATTTGTGTGGATTGTGTGTAGTTTTTACAGAAGGAACAAACCTGATGAACGAATTGGCCTTCATTTTGTTCACAAAAACTGTGGTACTTCCAGTCTACAATGGAAAATCAAACCAGTGTTCGGGTTCAATTATCAAAAAGTGGATGAGTAGGGATGTGTAGGAAGGAACTGCAGATGCAGGTTTACACTGAAGATTGACACAAAATACTGGAGTAACTCAGTAGGACAGGCAGCATCTCTGGAGAGAAGGAATGGGTCATTTTGTGTCAATCTTAGATGAGTACATCAACTGAGATTGATGTCAGGCTCGTGTAAGAAAGAACTGTAGATGCTGGTAAAATCGAAGGTAGACACAAAATGCTGGAGTAACTCAGCAGGTGAGGAAGCATCTATGGAGAGAAGGAATGGGCGACGTTTTCAGGTCGAGACCCTTCTTCAGACTCAATGGCTGACTTTTGCGTCAAAACCCTTCTTCAGACTCATTTCAGACTCAAGTCAGGCTCATCATGGTGTTACAATTAACACCCATTTTCAAGGTTCACGTACAGAATGTTAGCTTGTCCACAACATCTGCATTGAAGTGGTTCCTAGCATGACTCAATAGTCAATTGTCAATTTAATTGTCATTTGGACCCCTTGAGGTCCAAACGAAATGCCGACTCACTGGAAAAATGAGGAGAAACTAAATAATTTTCTTCCATTTGCAATCTTTATGGAGCCCTCAAGCTAGATGTTGAACTTGCTAACTGACAACATGCCTGGACTGGTGGATTAAAGTTTGAAATATCTGAGGTGAGTGCTTCTCAGAGGAAGTGTAAAATTGGTATTGGTAGTGAGTTCATTATTGTCATTTGTATCGGCATACATTTAAAAACTCTGATTGTGTCAAATCTAACTCCATATGATTACAATCAGGCTAGGTAGGTATTGGTCAGAGTACAGTACCAGAGGTCAGAATGGAATGTTACAGCATTATAGTTATAGATACAGCGCAGATACAGGCCCTTCTGTTCACCGAGTCCACGCCGGCTAGCGATCCCCGTACACAAGAACGACCCTACACACTAGGGACAATTTACAATTTTTACGAAAGCCAATTAACCTACAAACATGCACGTCTTTGGAATGTGGGAGGAAACCAGAGCTCCCAGAGAAAACCCACACTTTCACGGGGAGAATGTACAGCCTCTGTACAGACAGCGCCCATTGTCAGGATCGAACCCGAGTCTCTGGCGCTGTAAGACAGCAACTCTACCGCTGCACCATCATGGTGTTACAGAGGCTGAACAGTCTTCATGCTGTTACAGGTCCATAATGAGATAGGTCAGAAGATCAGTATTGTACCCTAGCTCTTGGGAAGACAGTTCAGTTGTCTGATAACAGGTGGAAAAAGCTGTTTCCCACAAATATTTTGCACTGAAATAGCTAAAATAAAATATTTACAGCTATTACATTCTCAACGCTGTACATTTAAATTGGACAAGATAGAAGTAATGTGTGCTGCATGATGCCAGCTGATGAAATTGTAATTAGTTTTGACAATTTAAAAGCTATTCTGAAATGACAATATATATGGTCATTTGATTCAAAGTCACAATACAGGACATCCATTAATTTAATATCTTTATCAAATCATTTACTAGCTCAATTGAACTCTAATTGAATTGTTTTAAACAAAAACCTTTGTAATCTTCCACTTGACGACTATTTTATAGACTTTGGAGACTGGTCATGTTATTGTATTTATCCATACCAGTACCAAAGAAGCAAAATTAAAATTTAAATGAGTGGTTTGATATATAAAGGCAATGGTGGTGCAGTGGTAGAGCTACTGCCTTACAGCGCCGGAGACCCGGGTTCAATCCTGACTATGGGTGCTGTCTGTATGGAGTTTGTACGTTCTCCCCATGACCAGCGTGGGTTTTCTCTGAGATCTTCGATTTCTTCACACTCCATTGGCATGGTATGAATGTAAAATTGTCCCTAGTTTGTATGGGATAGTATTAATATCAAAGTTACCAGTTTAAGAATAAGGAGTAAGCCATTTAGAACGGAGACGAGGAAACACTTTTTCTCACAGAGAGAGGTGAGTCTGTGGAATTCTCTGCCTCAAAGGGCGGTGGAGGCAGGTTCTCTGGAAGCTTTCAAGAGAGAGCTAGACAGGGTTCTTAAAAATAGCGGAGTCAGGGGATATGGGGAGAAGGCGGGAACGGGTTACCGATTGGGGATGATCAGCTATGATCACATTGAGTGGCGGTGCTGGCTCAAAGGAATGAATGGGCTACTCCTGCACCTATTGCCTATTGTCTATTATCATGCGGGGATCATTAGTTGGTGTGGACTCATTGGGCTGAAAGACCTGTTTCCGCACTGTATCTACACTAAACTAAACAAAACACAACGCAAGATGACCTTGATGTGCCATATTTAGCCAATTGTTTATTGGCTCAAACAGTTAGTACTATGTTGGAAGGAACTGCAGATGCTGGTTTACACTGAAGATAGGCACAAAATGCTGGAGTAACTCAGCGGGACAGGCAGCATCTCTGGATGGAAGGAATGGGTGATGTTTCGGGTCAAGACCCTTCTTCAGACTAATGTTGAGTAGTTCCACATGTAGCGCACACCATATTATAATTGGCTAAGGATAGAAATCTGTGTTACAGAGATTTTATTACCACACCTGGCTTTTTCACTCCAATCGTCAGTTTGTCAATGATCAAAAGTGATTTATGAGAATAGCAGTTATTCCTGGAAACATTTTAAGCAGCACCTGCTCTATCTGCATCAGTTGTAGCATAATCATTCAACAGCAAGAATGGGCTGCATCTCCCCCCTCTCCCTCCTCAAGCAAGTGGGTGTGATTGGATCACTGGATGTAGAATCATAGAATTGAAAAGCACGGAAACACGATCTTTGGCCCAATTCATGTAAGCTGACCATGGTGTCTGTCTAGATTAAACCCATTTGCCTGCAATAGGCTCATAAACACTCACTCCTTCCCTGTCCAAACAGATATCTAAATGCGATTGTTCCTGCCTCCACGACTTACTCGGGCAGCTCGTTACATGTACCCACAATGCTTCTGTGCAGAAATTACTTCCCTTCTTTAGTTTAGTTTAGTTTAGTTTAGAGATACAGTGCGGAAACAGGCCCTTCGGCCCACCAGGTCCGTGCCGACCAGCAATCCCCGCACATTAACACTATCCTACACCCACTAGGGAGAATCTTTTATTTACCAAGCCAATCAACCTACAAACCTGTACGTCTTTGGAGTGTGGGAAGAAACCAAAGATCTCGGAGAAAATCCCACACAGGTCACAAGGAGAATGTACAAACTCCATTCAGACAGCACCCGTGGTTGGAATCGAACCCAGGTCCCCAGCGCTGCATTCACTGTAAGGCAGGAACTCTACTGTTGCACCACCGTGACTGCCCTTTTATAACTAAAAATAACTGAAACAATAAGTAAATGTACCTCAAATGCACACACTTCTATTCTATATTACTAAATCTCTGATCTTGACTTGAAGTTGAATTGCATTATTTACTGCAAATGGTGGCTTGGCAGCTTTAGCTTGAAGTTGAAAGGCACTACTTACTGCAAATGGTGGCTTGGGTGTTTTGGCTGGAAGTTGAAAGGCACTACTTACTGCAAATGGTGGCTTGGGTGCTTTGCTTGAAGTTGAAAGGCACTACTTACTGCAAATGGTGGCCGGTGCTTTGGCTTGAGGATGAAATGCTAACTACTTACTGCAAATGGTGCAAATGGTGGCATGAAGTTGAAAGGCACTACTTACTGCAAATGATGGCTTGAAGTTGAAAGGCACTTCTTACTGCAAATGGTGGCTTGGGTTCTTTGGCTTGAGGTTGAAATGCACTAATTACTGCAAATGGTGGCTTGGGTGCTTTGGCTTGAAGTTCAAAGGCACTACTTACTGCAAATGATGGCTTGAAGTTGAAAGGCACTTCTTACTGCAAATGGTGGCTTGGGAGCTTTGGCTTGAAGTTGAAAGGCACTACTTACTGCAAATGGTGTCTTGGGTGCTTTGGCTTGAAGTTGAAAGGCGCTACTTACTGCAAATGGTGGCTTGGGTGCTTTGGCTTGAAGTTGAAAGGCACTACTTACTGCAAATGGTGGCCTGGGTGCTTTGGCTTGAAGTTGAAAGGCACTACTTAGTGCAAATATTGGCTTGGGTGCTTTGGATTGAGGTTGAAAGGCACTTCTTACTGTAAATGGTGGCTTGGGTGCTTTGCTTGAAGTTGAAAGGCACTACTTACTGCAAATGGTGGCTTGGGTGCTTTGGCTTGAAGTTGAAATGCACTATTTACTGCAAAACGTGGCTTGGGAGCTTAGGTTTAAATTTGAAAGCACTACTTACTGCAAATAGTGGCGGGAGCTTTGGCTTGAAGTTTGAAAAATCACCATTCTCTCTGCTGCCTCTGCTGGAGGGAGGGGGAGGGACTATAAAACCAGGAAGTGGTGTGCCTCACTCAGTGTCTGCAAGATGGATGAAGCCAAGGGTCACGTCTCTCTGAGCTCTGAATAACACTGAACAAATGTCTACACAACTGTGTACCCTTATTGTGGTCTGAAAGTAAAAATATGGTTTGTTCGCAGTAAAAAGGTACTGCCTGGAAATGGTTGTTTGGGTGCTTTGGCCTGAAGTTGAAAGGCACTACTTACTGCAAATGGGGATGGGTGCTTTGGCTTGAAGTTGAAAGTCACTACTGCTAATGGTGGTTTGGGTGCTATGGCTTGAAGTTGTACTAATTACTGCAAATGTTGGCGGGTGATTTGGCTTGAAGTTGAAAGACACTTCTTACTGCAAATGGTGGCTTGGGTGCTTTGGTTTGAAGTTGAAAGGCACTTCTTACTGCTAATGGTGGCTTGGGTGCTTTAGCTTGAAGTTGAGAAGCACTACTTACTGCAAATGGCAGCTTGGGTGATTTGGCTTGAAGTTAAAAGGAACTACTGCAAATGCACTTACTTCCTGTTTGCACTGTATATTGATTTTAGATAAAACGCTACCACTTACGGCTGTGATTTTTGGCCATCTTACTCAGTTCCCCCTTTGCTGAGCTGGTGCAGAGAATTCTTCCCATCAATGCATGAAATGGTATGAAGCAGCATTTGAATCTGGTGGCCTTGGACCCTGCTTGAAATGGAATGAAACTGCACTTGAATTTGCTGGCCTTGCACCCTGCTCATAGTGGTAAGAAACTGCACTTGAATTTAGTGGCCTTGCACCCTGCTTGAAATGACAGGAAACATAAAAACATAGAAAATAGGTGCAGGAGTAGGCCATTCGGCCCTTCGAGTCTGCACCGCCATTCAATATGATCATGGCTCATCATCCAACACAGTATCCTGTATCTGCCTTCTCTCCATACCCCCTGATCCCTTTAGCCACAAGGGCCACATCTAACTCCCTCTTAAATATAGCTAATGAACTGGCCTCAACTACCTTCTGTGGCAGAGAATTCCAGAGATTCACCACTCTCTGTGTGAAAAATGTTTTCCTCATCTCGGTCCTAAAAGATTGCCCCTTTATCCTTAAACTGTGACCCCTTGTTCTGGAACATGGATTTGAATTTGATGGCCTTGCACCCTGCTTGAAATGGAATTTCAAGGAATAGTCATGAGTCATCTGCCAGCCCACCAGCCGTGAGTGAGCTGCCAGAAGATCAGGCTTGAGGGACTGAGCTGCCACCTCAAGAACCCATACCAGCACTCCAGAATGCCCCCCACCCCCCCCACTGGCCACCAAAATTAGAATTGGTGGAGAGGTGGAATATTGCATTGGGGGACCAGCCCTCCCGTGTGAACATGGGACCCAAGGGGTCCCACTTAGTCTAGTACTAACTAAACGAAAGGGGTCCCGTTGGGTCCCGTCCCCTCCACGCACGGTTGCATGGGGGGAGGGGGAGGGGGGGTTGGTTGGCCTGCGGTGTCACACACACACACTAACTACCCTCCACACACACAACGGGGGGAGGGGGTGGTGAGAGGGGGAGGATGGGGGAGAGAGGGAGAGAGAGACGGAGAGAGGGGGGAGGGAGGGGGAGATAGAGGATGGAGGGAGGTATGGGGGGTAAAGGGAGGGGGTTGGAGAAGGGGGGGGAGAGAGGGGGAGAGAGGGGGCGGAGGGGGAGGGAGGGGAGAGGATGGTGGTAGCGGGGATGGGGGAGGGGGTAGGGAGGGAGGGAGTGTGTGGAGAGAGAGTAGAGGGGAGAGAGGGGTGGAGTGCGGAGCAGGGTAGAGAGGAGGGGAGGAAAGAGAGAGGGAGGAGATGAGGGGGGAGAGAGAGATGGGAGGAAGGATAGAGAGGGCAGGGGAGAAGAGGGGGGAGCTGAGGGGGGGGGGGGGAGGGGGAAGGTAAGGGATTGGGGGGGTAGGGGGGAGAGAGAGAGAGAGAGAGAGAGGGCAAGGAGGGAGGGGGAGAGGGGGGCAGGGACGGGGGGGGGGGAGAGAGGGGGGACAGGGTGTGGAGGGAGGGGGGGAGGGGTGGGGGGGGAAAAGGGAGAGGGCGATGTGGGGAAGGGAGGGGGTGTGAAAGGGGAGGGGTGAGAGAGGGATATGGATGGGGAAGAGCCGAAGGGGTGGGGGAAGAAGGGAAGAGGAGAGCGGGGAAGAAGGGGGGAGTTGAGGGGGAGGGGAGATGAGGGGGGGGGGGGGGAAGGGAGGGAGGGAGAAGAGGGGAACGGCCTCAGAGGGAGCCTCAGCCTCTTCCAATTCCAAGTCAGAGAGAGAGAGACAGAGAAAGAGAGAGAGACAGAGAGAGGGCAGAGACAGAGAGGGCAGAGACAGAGAGAGAGAGACAGACACGGAGGGAGAGACAACGAGAGATACAAATACCGAGAGAGAGAGAGAGAGAGAGAGAGAGAGAGAGAGAGAGAGAGAGAGGCAGAGACAGAGAGAGACAGAGACAGAGAGAGAGACAGAGACAGAGAGAGAGAGGGAGAGACAGAGAGAGAGAGGGAGAGAGAGAGAGAGAGAGAGAGAGAGAGAGAGACAGACAGAGAGAGAGAGAGAGAGAGAGAGAGGCAGAGACAGAGAGAGAGAGACAGAGAGAGAGAGAGACAGACAGAGAGAGGACAGAGAGAGAGAGAGAGAGAGGGGCAGAGACAGAGAGAGGGCAGAGACAGAGAGACTGCTGGCGAGCGTGGGGAGGCTTATTTTTGGACCCCGGTCACGGCCCTATCCCAATCCCAATCCCCGGGTTTGCCCCTCACTCCAGCTCCAGGCTCTGGGTGGCGGACATGGACGTGGACGTGGACTGGAGGGGGACCTGAGGATCCCGAGCGAGGCGGCGGGCGGGCGGGCGGTCGTCGAACCGGGCTTGGCCTGCGGCAGCAGTCTCCCCAACAGGCGGGTGTGGACCCCGAGCAGGGCCGCAGCGGGCGGGCTTCTGCAGAACCTTCTCGATGTTTCTGAGCTCCATGGGCTCGCATACTCGACGCTTCAAACCCCTAGTACGGGGAGGGGGGAGGGGGGGGGGGTGAGAGGGCGGAGTGGGGGGGAAAGTGCGGGTGCAGGGGGGGAGAGGAGGAGAGGATGGGGGAGAGAGGTGAAGTGGGGGGGGGGTTGCTACCGAACTGAACTCACTGTGGGAATGAAGTGAGTGAAAGCTGCGATTAGAGAGTGTGAGGCCTCGCATCCTCGACACTTCTGAGACGTCGGCTCTGTCGCGCTGGCTGTTCCCCCCGCTGCTTTTGCGGTTGAAGATGCGATGTTTTGGCTTGAGGCAGCGTGACAGGGCCGGGCCGGGCCGGGCCGGGCACCAGCGGCAGGAGAGGAGAGGCGGGCGTCAGCAGCCGTTATGGTCGCTGGCCAGCAGGAGGCGACAAAATGAGTGAGTGTTGGTGGGGGGGGCGGAGGATTTTATTAAAAAATGAGTACATAAAAGAAAATGTTTTTTGGGAGTGCAAAATCAGATATAAAAGTGAATGAGCTAGCAACATGGAAAAAATGACGGAGTTTAATGACGGAGTGCTGGCGGACCAAGGAATCAAAGGCCGAATCTGGCACCCATAAACACACACACACACACACACACACACACACACAGTTTTAATATATAATAGGGTGATTTCACCAAAGGTCAAATGAGCGTAGATCCCCCCTCACGTGACCGAAAATTTTAACTGGAGGACATCTCTCAGTTTGGTACATGTAAGTGAATGGGGAAACACGCACTTTCCCACCCGTAAGTTAATAATGCCTTACTTTTGATGAAATTCAGCGAGCAAACGCGATAATTCCCGATATTTTGGATCTTAAAATCACCACGGCAATTGTCAGCTTCCGCCGCTTTCTACCTTCAGTTCCCTCTTGTAATTACCTCACTTTCTATCTTTTTTTTTGCCTGAAAATTTAGGTCGCTGTGCTTCACGGTCACCCCGACTAGCACAGAAAATGTCAGCTCAAAAATCGGCCGTTTTCCATGTTTTTAACGGGTGGGAAAGTGCGTGTTTCCCCATTCACTTACATGTACCAAACCTCCAGTTAAAATTTTCGGTCACGTGAGGGGGGATCTACGCTCATTTGACCTTTGGTGAAATCACCCTATAGATAGATATGATGGAGGCATGATACACGGGTGGGTTTAACATAAATTGGCAGGGTGAGTGGGATCCTAGGCATGTCCAAGGCACGTGAGAGGCTAGAAGGCAGTATGGATGGTGATGAAAGCAAGTGCAGTGGGCAGAATGGGCAGGAGAAAGGCAGGGAGCGAAGAAGGTATGTTGGTTTGAATTGCACAGATTTTAATGCGAGAGGCCTGACAGGTAAGACAGATGAGTTTAGGACATGGATAGGGATGTGTGACTGGGACATTATAGCCATGACTGAAACCTGAGGGGCAGGACCGGCAGCTCAATGTTCTGTGGTACAGGAGCTTCAGGAGAGAGGGGTGAGGGAAAAAGAGGAAGGAGTTTTCCTTTATTGATTAAGGAGGATGTCACGGCTGTGATCAGAGGTGACATTCCGGACAGGTGCGATCTAGTGAGGCTGTAAGCTGAGGAACAGAAAGGGATGATCAGAAAGGTGTTAGTATCAGAACCCCAAATATGTGCATGTGAATGAGAAGAACAAATGTGCCAGGGATTGCAGACAGAAGGGTCTACATTGGAGAGGGCAACACTTGATGTAGTTTTATTAGAAAATTAGGAGGGGCAAGTGGATGAAGTGTTTGTGGAAGAGCCTTTTTGGGACCAGCGACCACTGTCCATTAGGTTCAAGATAGTTGCACAGGGAGATCAGGTTGGTTCAGGCGGGCTGAGCGAAGGTGTTCAGCAAAACAATTGCCCAGTCTACGTTTGGTCTCGTCGATGTATAAGAGTCCACATCTTGAACAACGGATACAGTAGATGAGGTTGTAGGAGCTGCAAGCCTCACTTGAAAGGACTGTCGGGATCCCTGGACAGAGTCAAGGGAGGAGGTATAGGGACAGGTGTTGCAGGGGAAGGTACCTTGGGAGGGGGTGGTTTGGATGGGAAGGGATAAGTTAACCAGGGAGTTGCAGAGGGAACAGTCTCTGCAGATGGAAGAAGAGGGTGGAGATGGGAAGATGTGACTAGTGGCGGGATCCCGTTGGAGGCGGCGTTGGATGTGTGTTTGTGATGGCTGACTGGATGAAAGGTAAGGACTAGGGGGACTCTGTCTCTGTCTGTTGCGACTAGTGGGAGGAGAGCAAGGGCAGAGCTGAGGGTTACCGAGGAGACCGATTCAGATTCAGATTCAGATTTAAACTTTATTGTCATTGTGCAGTGTACAGTACCGAGACAACAAAATGCAGTTAGCATCTCCCTAGAAGAGCGACATAGAATATGAGCAATAAATAAATATATTGACGTGCATACAGTCGTATTAGTGCAATTTTTTTATTTGTTTTCCTTTTTTTCTTCTGGTAGAAGGAGTGTCCGGGGGGGGTGATTGTCAATCACCGAGGTACAGTGTTGAGTAATGTAACACGTCTGAGGTCTCATCTATGCACCCATGCAGAACACATGGACTTCATTAACTTTCCATCCTGCACTCAAATTCACTTAGACCATCTCCGACATCTCCCTCCCCTTTCTTGATCTCAGTCTCCATCACAAGAGGTACACTGTCAACCGGCATCTATTACAAACCCACTGACTCCCACAACTTGATTACATTTCTTCCCACCCTGATTCCTGCAAGGACTCTATCCCCTACTCCCAATTCCCCCCTCTTACCGGGTCCCCAAAAATCAATAGCGTCGGACTAAAGTGGAGCCAAAACTTGAGGAGCAGCCCCTTCAGATACTCGAACAGGGGCTGCAACCTCTCACACTCCATGTAGATGTGGAACACGGGCTCTTCCTCGCCGCAGAAGTGACAGGCAGCAGACGAGTCCGTGAACCGGCTCAAATACCTGTTGCAGGCCACGGCTTTGTAAAGGGGGAGACCTCCACTGGGGACTGCTTCCCTACAAAGCCCATCCTGGGAATGCCACCAGGAAGCAAACAGTGTGGGATTCAAAAGGAAATCGCAGAAAAAGAGGTGGAAGCTTTAGCAACAGATTGGGGCGAAATGTATCACAGATAGAGTGCACCATCATCTTAACTGTGTTGAAAGTGGAAGTCCATGGTTATTGAGTCATGCTGATGGAAACAGGCCCGCCGAGCCACTAAGCCAGCTCCAACCACCAAGCACCCACCTACATTGATCCTACACTGAACGCTAAGAAGCTGGGCGGTGGAGTCTTGCTGGTTGGAGCCAGAGTCTTGTGGGTCAACGAGCCTTGTGCATCGACGGAGCTCGCGGCTGGGACCTGGGTCGACGCTTATGCCGAACCCGGCGTCAGGAGGGGAGACCCGGCGGCGACTGTCGAACCAGAAGCGTCGGGTGCCGCCGGTCTTGTTTTTGAGGGCGCGCAGGTGGGGTCCAGGACCGGGCCCGTGGGATTCGGAGGAGCACCGCCAGGAACAAGGAGGACCCGGCATTTGGGGGGACTGCTGCTGGGGGGGGGGGGGGGGTGAAGGACCCACCATTTCCACCCACCACCTTTCTCCCCTCCTCTCCACCCAATCTCTCCCCCCTTCCAC